>NC_142065.1:212771253-212996253 GCF_059756535.1 Pantherophis guttatus | reverse complement strand
TTTCTTCCTGCTTATCTTCAATCCGTGCATCACCAGGTATTGCAATGTCAATGAACCGTACTTTTTTCTTTTCAACTATTGTTATGTCAGGTGTGTTGTGGACCAAGTGCCTGTCAGTCTGAATCCTAAAGTCCCACAAGATCTTGAGTTTCTCATTCTCTAAAACTTTCTCAACCTGATGTTCCCAGTGGGTTTTGCTGTACTCAAATCCAAACTTCTGGCACAATTTCCAGTGAATGATCATTATTATTATTATTATTATTATTGTTGTTGTTGTTGTTGTTGTTATTATTATTATTATTATTTTATATTATTATATTATATTATATATTATATTATTAATACTATTATTATTATAGTATCATTATCTTTTCATCTCTTTCCCAGGTTCCTTGAAGTCCACCAGGATGTCCTACCAGAATCTGCAGTGCCGGCCCCCACCTCAGCAGTGCCAGCCCCCACCACAGCAGTGCCAGCCCCCACCTCAGCAATGCTGTCCCCCTCCCCAGCAGTGCTGCCCCCCTCCCCAGCAGTACTGCCCCACTCCCCAGCAGTACTGCCCCCCTCCCCAGCAATGCTACCCCCGTTCCTGGCAATGCTACCCCGAGTAGCAGGATCAAAATCCAAAATGCTGTTAAGAAGCTGTTGAAGGCAACGTCCAGAAGGGGAATGGAGAAAGAGAAAGTCCATCTCTTGAGATCTTCCAACCTCAACCAACACGGAAGCCCACCAAGAAAACAAGACCCCTGGGAACTGATGCTTCGAGACACCGTCCACGCAACTCTGGGGTGGCTTACTTTGTTGGCTTCTTGAAGGCCAACCCAACCACCGAAGGACTGTGCAGTTGGACATCTCGGCAGCCAAAACCATCCTGAGAACTTCCAAGAAGACCCGGTCTCTTGATCCTTAATCATGTCCTCGTCTTCTCCTCTCTTCCCCCTTCTGGTGCCTTGCCCTGCGCTCTGCTTCTCCCCTGGCAAAATCTTATTAAAATACATGAATTAGCTGACATTGGAAAGTTGTCTTTCTATGGGGCCTTTGGGTGTGGGGGCGGAGGGGAACCCCAGAGGGCGGGACAAGAAACCATGTTTGGAAACGAATCACAGAGAGAAGCCACCGGGAATGAACGAGAAACTCCCTAAGAGTGGGGACAATGAACCAGTGGAACAGCTGGTCACTAGAAGTTGTGGGTGCTCCATCACTGGAGGTTTTTCAGAAGAGACGAGATAATCACTTATCTGAAATGGAATAGGTTCTGCTTGAGCAGGGGACTGGACTAGAAGACCTCCAAGGTCCCTTCCAACTCTATTCTACTCTTTGTTTCCTTCCTTCCTTCCTTCCTTCCTTCCTTCCTTCCTTCCTTCCTTCCTTCCTTCCTTCCTTCCTTCCTTCCTTCCTCATCACTGGAGATTTTCAAGAAGAGATTGGGTCAGGCTTGATTTACCAAACACAGGTCGACTTACGACCGCAATTATGACCATTTCTCACACTTCTGACCGTTGCACCATTCCTATGATCACATGATCAAAATTCAGGTGCTTGGCAGTTGGTTCATCTTGATGACTGTCATGTGACCCCCCTTTTGTGACCTTCTGACCAGCCAAGTCAACGGGGAAACCGGGTTCCCTTAACCACCGTCTTCCTCATTTCACAACTGAAGGGTTTCGCTTAACCACGGTGGCAGGGAAGGTCGGGAAACGGGGCAAAACTCACTTAACCAGTCTCTATGGGGCTCAAACGTCACAACATCCAGATGGGACCTTGAGAGCATGTTGCATTCATCCTGGTGGGCTTCTCATGAGTAGTCCAGTTTAGGAAAAACACAGGACAAGTGTTTTCTCGGGATGAGGAAGCCTCGAGCTGACTCCAGACCTCTCTTTTATTAGTTATCAAAATACAGCGTCATCAGAAGGCGTTATTATGGCTACACATCTCATATTACATACAAGAAATAGAAAAGCATCCATATATTCTCCATATAAATTTCACATTCTACCAATTACAGTAAATCACGTGAATTCTAGGAAAGCGATACTAAAGGTAAAAACAAAACTTAACTCTGGCTATTTGCTGCTAGCCGAGGGGCCCATCTCCCCGTCTCCCCGCTATCAGAGATTACCTCAGCCCTCAGGAATGTAGCACAAGGAGATGTCTCTGCCTTTGCAAATACAGTCTATGTTATGAACAAAGAGAGAACGAATAGGGCCCTTCAGAGAGTATCCATATGAACCCGCTTTTTCTACTCAGATTATTTCGGTGCCAAGCTCCATACACGTGTCCAACCAGCTAAACTGGTCTATACATGTACTATGGCCACCGCATTCCCACAAGAGCATCCATGGATGGCTCAGGACAGGGGCTTCCAAACGTGGCCACTTTAAGATGGGTGGCCTTCAACTCCCAGAATTCCTCAGCCAGCTGGGTTGCTTCGGGAGGTCACACACACACACGTACAGTGGTTCGGAATGGCAGCGCGCGGATCTGCTCAGGGCCCTTTAAGAGCACTTGAGTGGATCCACTGCCCCGGAGCGGATCCGGGCGCTGCCATTCCGAGCCTCTTTACGTGTGTGTGTCTTTGCTCCTGGTCTTTCACAGCAGCCCATGCCGGATGTCCCATCCCCAGCTGCTCGTCTTCTAGGTGCCTCGCCTTGCCCCCGCTGCCCCGGGAAGGGGAGCGTGTGTCTCGGCTGTTCTGGCCGCCCCAGAGACCCCCAAGGCACAACAGGTGAGGCGGTGGTTGCCCCCCGCAGGCTCCGAATGGCAGTACCCGGATCTACTCCGGGGCCTTCCAAAGCACTGGAAATCGGCTGTCACGCCGCGTGACCCCCAAGGCAGCTCCCCCGAGTGGACCCACCACCCAAGGAGCACAATCTGGGGGCAGCTTTGGCCAGCCGGGCCCAGGCAAGGCCAGAAGGGGTGAATTCCCAAACTCCAGTTCAGCCAGCCGGGGACGGGACGTCAGGCACGGCTGCTGGGAAAGACCAGGAGCAAAGAGACACACACGCTGTGCGCACAGCGGTACTGGTGAGCAGCAGGAAGCTTGGGGTGAGGGGAAAGGGGGAGCAGCCAAGCGCTTTGCTTCTCCGGAACCGGTAGTAAAAAAAGGCTTAAAAAGTAAAAAAAAAAAAAAAAAAAAAAAGTCCTGATGATCACGTCGCTCAGCTGATCGTCGGAATTTTATTTTATTTTTTTACTTTTTAAGCCTTTTTTTACTACCGGTTCTCTGGAAGTAAAACTAGGAAGTAACGACAATCGGGTGGGTGGGCGGAGCCTCTAGCTGCCATTGCTACCGGTTCTCCGAACCACTGGCTGTCATTGCTCCCGGATTGGCCAAACCGGTCCGAACCAGGAGCATTTCACCCCTGCTAACCAGGCTCTGGAGGCCCTCTTGAAGGTGGAATTGGGTGGAAACAGGTCCGTTTCCGGCCTTCCCGAACTTCCAGCAGGCCCATGTTTCGCCCTCCCTGAGCCTCCGCGTGCACCCTGCACTTACCTGCCTCCTAAATGGGCCGTGTGGGCACCCTGGGGAGGGGTGGGCGGGGCCAGCCAGGAGTAGGATTTGGGGCTTCTCCAAAGTGCACAGAATCTTAGCTAGAGGTTCTGCCGAACCCCTGCGAACCCCCAGCAGCCCACCCCTGGCTCCAAGTGTACATATCCACATGCACGCTCCCCCTTACACACAAACACACTGCAAACCTTTCCACCCCCGGGGAGAGGGAATATTTGACATTGCAAGCATCTTTACTTACCTGGAAAGTATGACTTATTTATTGATTCATTCATTCGACTCTTGAAAACAGAGGTTTATTAACCTCCATGTAATCTTCTGGAATAGATTTTCTTGCTCTTTTTAAGACTCTTTAACATTTTGTTTTGTGGTTTTTTTCTTTGTTTGTTTATTGGGGGGCAGTTTTCTATTTTAACTTTTGTTTCTTCAATACAATAAAAAAATGGAAGCAAAACCACTATTTGAACCAGAAGCTACCATTCGGCTATTTCTGTTTATTCTCTACTCTGGACCAGTGTGAGTTTTTTTTTAAAGATCCCCTTTCTTAAATGAGATTTAATGTTAGTTTCTTCTGGAATACAGAGACTTTTGCGGTTTTTAAGAATAACATTTGGAAATTTTGTTTTGTGTTTTGCTTCGTTTATGTTTATTTTTTATTCTGGAGGGAGGAGTTTTGTAGTTTAACCTTTTTTTAAAAAATAAAATAAAAAATAGATGGCGCGGCACATCTGGGATCGTCGCAGCCTTTTTTTTACTTTTTTAAAGCATTTTTTACTACCTATTCTCCCGAGCCGGTAGTAAAAAACTGCTTTTGAAAGGGTTTTTAAGAGGTTCCCAGGCGCGCCATGGCTGATCCCCCCCACGTGCTGTTCTACTTACCTTGCCAAGCCTCCTTTTGGGGCGCACTGCGTGTGCGCGCATGCAGATCATGTTTGGTGTGCACTGCACATGCACGCATGCAGCACTCCTTTGGCGCATGGTGTACATGCGCGGCCAGCGAACCGGTAGTAAGCCGCTTCAGATTTCACCACTGCTCTGAGCCACTCTCGCAGGGGTGTGGCTATTCCTGACCTGCATTTTGTTTGTATGTTTTGGATATAGTTTTGTCACCTCAGCCTTTTGACTTTGGCCATCCATTAAAAAGCTGATCGTTTTGGGAAGCCTCGTCTCGAGTCTCACTCCCTTTGGCATCTCCGTGGCTCGGGGAAACTTCTGGGACCTTACAAACTGTTTTCCAGGGCGAGATAGTTGCCTCGCCCCGGTCGTAATAACATTACCAATTTTAGCATGACAGCTCCTTTACTGCCTCACCTGACCTGGAATGTACCAATCAATTTATAACGCTGTTATTCCCCTAAAAAAGCCCCTTCTTACACAGCTGCCTCACAGCTGCTGTCTTAGGTGACATGTAGGATAAATATGGCATTGGAAGACTGGAAGCGAGACAGAAATAACATTTAGCTAACTTTCGGTTTCGTTCTAATAGTTGGGCTATCCGTGACAGCTCAGGTGACGGGAACAGCCGATTCTCCCTCTGACAGCTCCTTTTCTAGTCAGCTGTCAGGATAAATCGCTCTTCTCGCTTGAACAGAGGACCGGAGTGAAGCCTTAATGTTTATGGACCTGAGATAGGAGAAACATTGTCCAATGTCCTATATGTACCTGCATTAGATCCTAATCTGTTGAGCGTGTCCAGGTTAGACAGTCAAGGTAATGAAATTCTCTTTGCAGGAGGAGAGTACTCCATCAGGAGAGGTGGAAGGGTGGCCTGTATGTTCTCGGAAGGCACGAGAATAGCTGTGCACAAACTCATACGAATGCTCCCACACATGACAATTGTGTACTTTTGTTGCACAGGGGAGTGGAGCTGGCGAGTTTCAGAGGGCTGCGGAAGATGCCAGACCTAGCTAGGTGGCGTAAGCCACAGCAGAAGCCATAGCAGTGCCGAATGTTCTTAGAGCGCGCTGTTTGTAAGGAGGCAAAATACAGGGTTTTTTTTAAGGAGGATTATCTTTCTCTTTATATATATGTACCCCTGAAGAACCCCTGTTTAGAGGCCGTTTGACGTTACGATGCTGTAGGCTAAGAGCAGGCAGAGCTGGGTGTGGGCGGAGTTAAGCAGGTTATCAGTTTAGAATCATTACGTTGCCACAAATGACCCAAGTCAACTCTTTGGAATTCCCTTTCAAAGGCTTAAGCAATACATGCTAAACTGCAACTTAACATATGATCCTGATTCTTTGCACCTGACAGATGCCACGTAATGGCCAGTCCTCGCACTTATGACCGCCGCAGCATTTATTTATTTATTTAATTTATTTTATTTATATACCGCCCTTGTCCCGAAGGACTCAGGGCAGTGAACAGCCTTGATAAAAACACTTTACAAAATAGAATTTAAAAGCAAATTAAATAATTAAATCATAGGCCAATTTAAAACTCTCATTTTAAAACCAATTTTTAAAACCGCCTTTAAAACCCAATTTAAAATCCTTTATCCCATCAGAGCGGCTTGCTGGAATAACAGGGTCTTCACTGCACGACGGAAGGCGCGGAGGTCGAGGATCCTTCGTATGTCCGGGGGCAATTCATTTCAAAGGGCAGCGGCCCCCACAGAGAAGGCTCTCCCCCTGGGGGTCGCCAGTCTACATTGTTTGGCTGACAGCACCCTGAGGAGGCCCTCTCTGTGTGAGCGTACCGGTCGGCATCCTGCACTCCTGTGATTCTCACTTGCATGCTTTGCAACCAGATTCCGATAAGCAGAGTCAATAGTAGCAGAAGCTTGGCCTGAGCCCTAGAAAAACATCCCAGTAAACCAAAATATAAATGGGGAGCCCAGCAACCGACGCTAACGTCAAACCCTCACTAAGCGACCTGTCGTAAGTCGAGGACTCCCCGCATTCTTATTATTTCCATTTTCTTTTCCGCTTTCTGAGCGGACGGACTCCAGAAAAGCCATTCCTCCTCTAGAAGGAGGAAATCAACCCAGATCTGATAAGGAAACAAGGCCATTCTCTCTGTGGATGAATAGCAAATAATTTACCCCCTTCCCAATGATGGCGCAGACAGCCAGCTATGAGGAATGGAATGGAATGGAATGGAATGGAATGGAATGGGATAGGATAGGATAGGATAGGATAGGATAGGATAGAATAGGATAGGATAGGATAGGATAGGATAGGATAGGATAGGATAGGATAGGATAAGATAGGATAGGATAGGATAGGATATGAAATGGAATAAGGAAGAGGAGAGGAGAGGAGAGGAGAGGAGAGGAGAGGAGAGGAGAGGAGAATAGAATAGAACGGAACGGAACGGAACGGAACAGAACAGAACAGAACAGAACAGAACAGAATAGAATAGAATAGAATAGAATAGAATAGGCATTGGCATTGGCATTGGCATGGAAGAGAAGAGAAGAGAAAAGAAGAGATTAGAGGAGAGGAGAGGAGAGGAGAAGAGAGGAGAGGAGAGGAGAGGAGAGGAGAGGAGAGGAGAGGAGAGGAGAATAGAATAGAATGGAACGGAACGGAACGGAACGGAACGGAACGGAACGGAATGGAACGGAACAGAACAGAACAGAACAGAACAGAACAGAATAGAATAGAATAGAATAGAATAGGCATTGGCATTGGCATTGGCATGGAAGAGAAGAGAAAAGAAGAGATTAGAGGAGAGTCGAGGAGAGGAGAGGAGAGGAGAGGAGAGGAGAGGAGAGGAGAGGAGAGAAGAGAAGAGAAGAGAAGAGAAGAGAAGAGAAGAGAAGAGAAGAGAAGAGAAGAGAAGAGAAGAGAAGAGAAGAGAATTCCTTATTGGCCAAGTGTGACTGGACACACAAGGAATTTGTTTTTGGTGCATATGCTCTCGATGTACATAAAAATACAAGATACATGTGTCAAGAATCCTAAGGCACAACACTTCATGATAGTCATAGGCTACAAATAAGCAATCAAATCATACTAGGAAACAATCGGTATCAATATTGATGTCAGAACAGCCACATGAACAGCTTGAGCATTGCAAAAGGGGTTGTCTGGCATGCGGAAAGGGTGGTCCTTCTCCTCCCCCTGGCACGTAAGAAGGAGAAACTCGATGCCAACGGAATATTCCCCGGCTGCTTTATAAATCCAAGACTTCTGCTTCCTCAATTCACTTCGCCCTCCCAGCTACTGAAGACTCAGATCGTATCTCCGAGCAGGTGAGTAGTTTCGGTTGCTTCTCCCAGCCTGACTGAGCATTGAAAAGGCCGGCAAAGCTGAAATCCAGATTTATTTCGGCTTGAATTGGGATGAAGGTTGCAATCCTGGTGGAAGAAAGAAACCCATTTTTTTAAAAAGAAACCGAGTTATTGCAGTGTGCTTGAATTGAATGCAGCTGTTTTAATTGTTAATGGCTGTTTTGATGCACCTTTAAATCTGAACTTAAGTCTAACCTGAATTCCAGATTTATTTCAGTTTGAACTCAGTTGCAATCTTGGAGGAAGAAGGAAACCTAGTTTTTTTAAAAAAACAAACTGAGTTATTGCAGGGTGCTTGAATTGAATGCTGCTATTTTAATTTTTAGCGGGTGCTTCAATGCACCGTAAAAACTTAAGATTTTCAATTAAGCCTAAGCTTAAATTCTGATTTATTTTGAGCCGAAATGAAGGCATTCGAATAAGTTGCTTTAAGATGTGTGGACTTCGATTCCCAGAATTTCCATATTATTATTATTATTATTATTATTATTATTATTATTATTATTATTATTATTATTATTATTATTACTATTATTTAATCTTTAGTGAGATTCACAGCCTTTGAGGCTGGTTAATAGCTCAGCAGCTCGAGTCCTAACCAAGGACCTAGGAACTGTTAAGGTATTGTCGGAGGATGTAAGCTGTTCCGAGTAAGGTGGTTTTTTGTAGAGTCAAAATGTTCAAGTTCGGCAAATTTAGGATTTCTAAATAGCGGGGTAGCCCTTTGGGTATTGCTCCAAGGGCTCCAATTACAATCGGGACAACACACGATTTCTTTTTCCACAGTCGCTCAACTTCAATTTGCAAATCCCGGTACTTTGTGATATTATTATCATCATCATCACCATCATCATCATCATTATTATTATTATTATTATTATTATTATTATTATTATTATTTAAAGGATGGAAACTTGGCTTTTGGGGAGGAGGGGGCAAGGCAAGCTCTCTTGTCTGATTTTGATAACTGTCATCCCCCTCAGTGAGGGAGGTGGAGCGGATCCTCCAGATTCAGGAGCAGTCTACCACCAAGGGAAGCAGGAAAGCAGGCTGAATAGGAGCAAATTTTAAATAAGCTTTCTGATTATCGAAACAACTGGACAATTCTTCTTTTTTCTTTTTTTCAATTTTTTTTTTGAATTTTTATTTCTTATACACATAGTGTAAATGTACATTCCCTTATACATAATTGGTCATACATATACCTATTTTTCTTCAAGAACGCCTAAAATTAAGGCATTTTGACTACCTCCGGGGTTGCTCTTCTACCCTTTCTTTCCCCTCATTTCACAACAAACCTTCTTCTCCTCCTTTCTTTCCCTTCCCTCCCTCCTCTCCTCTCCTTCCTCCCTCCCTCCTCCTCTCCTTCCTCTTTCCTACTTCCCCTTTCTTCCCCCCCTCTCCTGCCCTCCTCCACTCTTTTCCCCCTTTCTCCCCTTCTCTCCTACTCCTGTCCCCTGTCCTTTCATCCTCTCCTTTCCCCTTTCTTCCATTCCTCTCTCTCCCTCCCCTCTTCTTACCCTCTACTCTGCTCTCCTTTCTTTCTCCTTTGTTGTGAAATATTTTCCTTGTTTGGTATCCGAGTAACCCCAATATTCTAATAATATAGACTTTCTTTTCAATTTCTTTTCAATTTTACTCAATCTGTCACTGTTATCATCATAATTGTACATTTATCCTTATAATCTTCTTTCTTCCCCCCTCCCATCCCCCTTTTCCATTTACTCTTCATTTGCTATTAAGTTGAATAGACGATTCTTCTTTTCATCTCTTTCCCAGGTTCCTTGAAGTCCACCAGGATGTCCTACCAGAATCGGCGGTGCCGGCCCTCACCTCAGCAGTGCCGGCCCCCACCTCAGCTGTGCCGGCCCCCACCTCAGCAGTGCCAGCCCCCACCTCAGCAGTGCTGTCCCCCTCCCCAGCAGTGCTGCCCCCCTCCCCAGCAGTACTGCCCCCCTCCCCAGCAATGCTACCCCCGTTCCTGGCAATGCTACCCCGAGTAGCAGGATCAAAATCCAAAATGCTGTTAAGAAGCTGTTGAAGGCAACGTCCAGAAGGGGAATGGAGAAAGAGAAAGTCCATCTCTTGAGATCTTCCAACCTCAACCAACACGGAAGCCCACCAAGAAAACAAGACGCCTGGGAACTGAAGCTTCGAGACACCGTCCATGCAACTCTGGGGTGGCTTACTTTGTTGGCTTCTCGAAGGCCAACCCAACCACCGAAGGACTGTGCAGTTGGACATCTCGGCAGCCAAAACCATCCTGAGAACTTCCAAGAAGACCCGGTCTCTTGATCCTTAATCATGTCCTCGTCTTCTCCTCTCTTCCCCCTTCTGGTGCCTTGCCCTGTGCTCTGCTTCTCCCCTGGCAAAATCTTATTAAAATACATGAATTAGCTGACATTGGAAAGTTGTCTTTCTATGGGGCCTTTGGGTGTGGGGGCGGAGGGGAACCCCAGAGGGCGTTCTGGGTTCTGCTTGAGCAGGGGACTGGACTAGAAGACCTCCAAGGTCCCTTCCAACTCTATTCTACTCTTTCCTTCCTTCCTTCCTTCCTTCCTTCCTTCCTTCCTTCCTTCCTTCCTTCCTTCCTTCCATCCTTCCTTCCTTCCTTCCTTCCTTCCTTCCTTCCTTCCTTCCTTCCTTCCTTCCTTCCTTCCTTCCTTCTCCATCACTGGAGATTTTCAAGAAGAGATTGGGTCAGTCTTGATTTACCAAACACAGGTCGACCTACGACCGCAATTATGACCATTTCTCACACTTCTGACCGTTGCACCATTCCTATGATCACATGATCAAAATTCAGGTGCTTGGCAGTTGGTTCATCTTGATGACTGTCATGTGACCCCCCTTTTGTGACCTTCTGACCAGCCAAGTCAACGGGGAAGCCGGGTTCCCTTAACCACCGTCTTCCTCATTTCACAACTGAAGGGTTTCGCTTAACCACGGTGGCAGGGAAGGTCGGGAAACGGGGCAAAACTCACTTAACCAGTCTCTATGGGGCTCAAACGTCACAACATCCAGATGGGACCTTGAGAGCATGTTGCATTCATCCTGGTGGGCTTCTCATGAGTAATCCAGTTTAGGAAAAACACAGGACAAGTGTTTTCTCGGGATGAGGAAGCCTCGAGCTGACTCCAGACCTCTCTTTTATTAGTTATCAAAATACAGCGTCATCAGAAGGCGTTATTATGGCTACACATCTCATATTACATACAAGAAATAGAAAAGCATCCATATATTCTCCATATAAATTTCACATTCTACCAATTACAGTAAATCACGTGAATTCTAGGAAAGCGATACTAAAGGTAAAAACAAAACTTAACTCTGGCTATTTGCTGCTAGCCGAGGGGCCCATCTCCCCGTCTCCCCGCTATCAGAGATTACCTCAGCCCTCAGGAATGTAGCACAAGGAGATGTCTCTGCCTTTGCAAATACAGTCTATGTTATGAACAAAGAGAGAACGAATAGGGCCCTTCAGAGAGTATCCATATGAACCCGCTTTTTCTACTCAGATTATTTCGGTGCCAAGCTCCATACACGTGTCCAACCAGCTAAACTGGTCTATACATGTACTATGGCCACCGCATTCCCACAAGAGCATCCATGGATGGCTCAGGACAGGGGCTTCCAAACGTGGCCACTTTAAGATGGGTGGCCTTCAACTCCCAGAATTCCTCAGCCAGCTGGGTTGCTTCGGGAGGTCACACACACACACGTACAGTGGTTCGGAATGGCAGCGCGCGGATCTGCTCAGGGCCCTTTAAGAGCACTTGAGTGGATCCACTGCCCCGGAGCGGATCCGGGCGCTGCCATTCCGAGCCTCTTTACGTGTGTGTGTCTTTGCTCCTGGTCTTTCACAGCAGCCCATGCCGGATGTCCCATCCCCAGCTGCTCGTCTTCTAGGTGCCTCGCCTTGCCCCCGCTGCCCCGGGAAGGGGAGCATGTGTCTCGGCTGTTCTGGCCGCCCCAGAGACCCCCAAGGCACAACAGGTGAGGCGGTGGTTGCCCCCCGCAGGCTCCGAATGGCAGTACCCGGATCTACTCCGGGGCCTTCCAAAGCAGTGGAAATCGGCTGTCACGCCGCGTGACCCCCAAGGCAGCTCCCCCGAGTGGACCCACCACCCAAGGAGCACAATCTGGGGGCAGCTTTGGCCAGCCGGGCCCAGGCAAGGCCAGAAGGGGTGAATTCCCAAACTCCAGTTCAGCCAGCTGGGGATGGGACGTCAGGCACGGCTGCTGGGAAAGACCAGGAGCAAAGAGACACACACGCTGTGCGCACAGCGGTACTGGTGAGCAGCAGGAAGCTTGGGGTGAGGGAAAAGGGGGAGCAGCCAAGCGCTTTGCTTCTCCGGAACCGGTAGTAAAAAAAGGCTTAAAAAGTAAAAAAAAAAAAAAAAAAAAAAGTCCTGATGATCACGTCGCTCAGCTGATCGTCGGAATTTTATTTTATTTTTTTACTTTTTAAGCCTTTTTTTACTACCGGTTCTCTGGAAGTAAAACTAGGAAGGAACGACAATCGGGTGGGTGGGCGGAGCCTCTAGCTGCCATTGCTACCGGTTCTCCGAACCACCGGCTGTCATTGCTCCCGGATTGGCCAAACCGGTCCGAACCAGGAGCATTTCACCCCTGCTAACCAGGCTCTGGAGGCCCTCTTGAAGGTGGAATTGGGTGGAAACAGGTCCGTTTCCGGCCTTCCCGAACTTCCAGCAGGCCCATGTTTCGCCCTCCCTGAGCCTCCGCGTGCACCCTGCACTTACCTGCCTCCTAAATGGGCCGTGTGGGCACCCTGGGGAGGGGTGGGCGGGGCCAGCCAGGAGTAGGATTTGGGGCTTCTCCAAAGTGCACAGAATCTTAGCTAGAGGTTCTGCCGAACCCCTGCGAACCCCCAGCAGCCCACCCCTGGCTCCAAGTGTACATATCCACATGCACGCTCCCCCTTACACACAAACACACTGCAAACCTTTCCACCCCCGGGGAGAGGGAATATTTGACATTGCAAGCATCTTTACTTACCTGGAAAGTATGACTTATTTATTGATTCATTCATTCGACTCTTGAAAACAGAGGTTTATTAACCTCCATGTAATCTTCTGGAATAGATTTTCTTGCTCTTTTTAAGACTCTTTAACATTTTGTTTTGTGGTTTTTTTCTTTGTTTGTTTATTGGGGGGCAGTTTTCTATTTTAACTTTTGTTTCTTCAATACAATAAAAAAATGGAAGCAAAACCACTATTTGAACCAGAAGCTACCATTCGGCTATTTCTGTTTATTCTCTACTCTGGACCAGTGTGAGTTTTTTTTTAAAGATCCCCTTTCTTAAATGAGATTTAATGTTAGTTTCTTCTGGAATACAGAGACTTTTGCGGTTTTTAAGAATAACATTTGGAAATTTTGTTTTGTGTTTTGCTTCGTTTATGTTTATTTTTTATTCTGGAGGGAGGAGTTTTGTAGTTTAACCTTTTTTTAAAAAATAAAATAAAAAATAGATGGCGCGGCACATCTGGGATCGTCGCAGCCTTTTTTTTACTTTTTTAAAGCATTTTTTACTACCTATTCTCCCGAGCCGGTAGTAAAAAACTGCTTTTGAAAGGGTTTTTAAGAGGTTCCCAGGCGCGCCATGGCTGATCCCCCCCACGTGCTGTTCTACTTACCTTGCCAAGCCTCCTTTTGGGGCGCACTGCGTGTGCGCGCATGCAGATCATGTTTGGTGTGCACTGCACATGCACGCATGCAGCACTCCTTTGGCGCATGGTGTACATGCGCGGCCAGCGAACCGGTAGTAAGCCGCTTCAGATTTCACCACTGCTCTGAGCCACTCTCGCAGGGGTGTGGCTATTCCTGACCTGCATTTTGTTTGTATGTTTTGGATATAGTTTTGTCACCTCAGCCTTTTGACTTTGGCCATCCATTAAAAAGCTGATCGTTTTGGGAAGCCTCGTCTCGAGTCTCACTCCCTTTGGCATCTCCGTGGCTCGGGGAAACTTCTGGGACCTTACAAACTGTTTTCCAGGGCGAGATAGTTGCCTCGCCCCGGTCGTAATAACATTACCAATTTTAGCATGACAGCTCCTTTACTGCCTCACCTGACCTGGAATGTACCAATCAATTTATAACGCTGTTATTCCCCTAAAAAAGCCCCTTCTTACACAGCTGCCTCACAGCTGCTGTCTTAGGTGACATGTAGGATAAATATGGCATTGGAAGACTGGAAGCGAGACAGAAATAACATTTAGCTAACTTTCGGTTTCGTTCTAATAGTTGGGCTATCCGTGACAGCTCAGGTGACGGGAACAGCCGATTCTCCCTCTGACAGCTCCTTTTCTAGTCAGCTGTCAGGATAAATCGCTCTTCTCGCTTGAACAGAGGACCGGAGTGAAGCCTTAATGTTTATGGACCTGAGATAGGAGAAACATTGTCCAATGTCCTATATGTACCTGCATTAGATCCTAATCTGTTGAGCGTGTCCAGGTTAGACAGTCAAGGTAATGAAATTCTCTTTGCAGGAGGAGAGTACTCCATCAGGAGAGGTGGAAGGGTGGCCTGTATGTTCTCGGAAGGCACGAGAATAGCTGTGCACAAACTCATACGAATGCTCCCACACATGACAATTGTGTACTTTTGTTGCACAGGGGAGTGGAGCTGGCGAGTTTCAGAGGGCTGCGGAAGATGCCAGACCTAGCTAGGTGGCGTAAGCCACAGCAGAAGCCATAGCAGTGCCGAATGTTCTTAGAGCGCGCTGTTTGTAAGGAGGCAAAATACAGGGTTTTTTTTAAGGAGGATTATCTTTCTCTTTATATATATGTACCCCTGAAGAACCCCTGTTTAGAGGCCGTTTGACGTTACGATGCTGTAGGCTAAGAGCAGGCAGAGCTGGGTGTGGGCGGAGTTAAGCAGGTTATCAGTTTAGAATCATTACGTTGCCACAAATGACCCAAGTCAACTCTTTGGAATTCCCTTTCAAAGGCTTAAGCAATACATGCTAAACTGCAACTTAACATATGATCCTGATTCTTTGCACCTGACAGATGCCACGTAATGGCCAGTCCTCGCACTTATGACTGCCGCAGCATTTATTTATTTATTTAATTTATTTTATTTATATACCGCCCTTGTCCCGAAGGACTCAGGGCGGTGAACAGCCTTGATAAAAACACTTTACAAAATAGAATTTAAAAGCAAATTAAATAATTAAATCATAGGCCAATTTAAAACTCTCATTTTAAAACCAATTTTTAAAACCGCCTTTAAAACCCAATTTAAAATCCTTTATCCCATCAGAGCGGCTTGCTGGAATAACAGGGTCTTCACTGCACGACGGAAGGCGCGGAGGTCGAGGATCCTTCGTATGTCCGGGGGCAATTCATTCCAAAGGGCAGCGGCCCCCACAGAGAAGGCTCTCCCCCTGGGGGTCGCCAGTCTACATTGTTTGGCTGACGGCACCCTGAGGAGGCCCTCTCTGTGTGAGCGTACCGGTCGGCATCCTGCACTCCTGTGATTCTCACTTGCATGCTTTGCAACCAGATTCCGATAAGCAGAAGGCACAACACTTCATGATAGCCATAGACTACAAATAAGCAATCTGTCAGAGGCAATCAGCCCCATTACCTTCCTGGGGTAATTGCCTGGATCGTGGAACTTTCCTTGTGTATATTCTTGAAAAATAAAACCGGAATACATCTTCTAGTTAAACTCATATTTATTGTAAAGAAGAAAATAAAACATCTTACTGATCTAAATAATTAAATTGTTACATTTTGGTAAAGTTCCTACCGGCTACATCTCTGCAGCCGGACTTCTCTTGGCAAGAGAACAAAGAAAAGTGTGAAGTACAAAGAAAGGAATGCAGATATACATAGTTAGCTTACTGATAACAAAATTGGCAAGCTACGGAAAGTCTGACAGTCCAGAAATAACGAGCTCAGCTGGTAAATACAAAAATGCAGTGACAACCCCTTCTTTTGCCAGTTGAGCGAATATCAGGTACATCATCAAATAAGGCACATCTTCTTATGTAGATACTCATGTTGAGCTGCTGAAAGCGGTTTGTTGAGCATATCTGCAATCTGATCATGTGTAGATACATACTGCATTTTAACAAAACCTTTATTCACTAATTGTTTTATGTTTTGATAACAGATGTCAATGTGTCTGGACCTAGAACCTGTGAAATGTGATTCAGAAATATAAACCACTGATTCATTGTCTTCCATTACTGTGATCGGTCGGATCGGGTGTGTCCAGATATCTGTGACCAAGGCATCAAACCAAGTTAGAGAATTACATGCCTCTGAAACACAAGCATATTCAGCTTCAGTAGATGAACAGGAAACAAAATTCTGTGTACGCACTTGCCAATAAACAGGACATCCATTTAAGAACATCATATAACCTGAAGTACTTTTACGTGATTTCTTATCTCTTGCCCTATCAGAATCTGCATAACAACATAATTCTGCATAATCAGTATGTGTTGGTTCTAACAATAACTTTATATGTTTAGTGTTTAGTGTGTTTTAGGTGTTTCAATAAATTCTTAACACATGTCGAATGAAACTGTTTTGCCTTACCTACGTGTCGAGACAAGAGATTTACACTAAATGCAATGTCGGGTCTGGTCCAACTACTAATGTATAACAGTGACCCAATAACTGAACGATAAAGTATTTGATCCTCGAACTCAGGACTTGCTTCGTGTGTCAAGTTGTGAAAATCTGTTTGCATGGGTGTCTTTGTTGTGTTAGCATCTTTCATGTTGCAATGATGCAAAATTTGTTCAATTTTATCTTCTTGTGAAAAACTAAACCCCTTCTGTGTTTTTTCAATCTGAACACCTAAATAAGTGCTAATATGACCCAATTATTTCCATGTGAAGTATCTCTGCAAAGCTTTGGCAAAAATTTCACTCATTTGCTTATTTGGACCAATATAAACAATATCATCAACATAAACAAGAACTATCTCATATGCATTGTTAGATCTTTTTGTGAATATGCACTCATCAGTTTTGGACTTAATAAAGCCCATTGAATTTAGTTTGTCAGTAAGACACAAGTACCACATTAAACCAGACTGTTTCAGACCATAAAGACTTTTGTTTAGAAACCAGGTATCCCCTTCTTGCTGTCAGAACCCTGGAGGACCTCTCACGTAGATCTCTTCATCTAGGTCAGCATGTAGATAAGCCGTGTCAACATCGAACTGGAAAACTTCTAAACCAAGGATAGTTGCAGTTGCTAAAGCAATTTTTACACTTTCAGTTCGGACTGTCGGTGTAGTCCTCAGGATAACGTTGAGCGAAATCCTGAGCTACAAGTCTGGCCTTGTACAATGACTCACCATTTGGCTTCTTTTTGATTCTGTAGACCCATCGAGTGCCAATGACGTTTTTGTTTGCTGGAGGTTTTGCAGGGGTAAACACCTTAAGTTTCTTTAGACTGTCCATTTCAACCTGCATTGCCTCATACCATTTCTCTTGCTCTGAATCAGGAAGATGTTTGATTTGTGTGAACGTATCAGGTGGAAGTGTAACATTGCAAATCAAAGGCAAGGGTGCTTTTGTCAGTTGCCAAGAATATTGTTGTGGAGGGATCCCTTTGTGGCCCTCTTGGAACGTCTCGGAACAACTGTCCATTCTTCTTCTGCTTCGTCCTCGTCCTCACATTTGTCGCTAGCGTCAGCATCCGCGGCTTGCGAAGACGGAACATCAGGTTGAGAAGAACCAGTGGAATCTTGATCATCAATCTGCACAGCATCAGCAGTATCATCTCTAGGAAAATAAACTCCAGGATCATTGGAATGAATCCTGGACCAGTCAACATCTTCCTCAAAATTAGCAGATTGGGAAATCACAATTACATGTTTAGAGTTAATAAATTTGCTCCATTTTGAATTATCATAAATCTCAGTCTCTTTACTGCTGGACCTCCTTTTCTTCTTTGAGCTAAGGGAATGTTCACCATAGCATATGAACCAAAAATATGGATGTTTTTGAGATCGAGCTTGTAGCCATACAACATGAAGAAAGGAGTCTGATTTATTACACTGCTCCAAGTACGGTTCACAATGTAATTTGCATATTTGATAGCTTCTCCCCAGTATGGGTTACTAAGGTTGGTGTCTTCTATGAGACAACGCATCATGGTTTGCAGGAATCCTTGTCATCTCTCTATGACTCCGTTATGAGCTGGTGTGTAAGGAGCCGACATCTGATGAAGAATTCCATTCTTAGCATCCAGTCCTGGAAACGCTGAGATATGAATTCAGCACCACGATCACAAGCATAAATTTCCAAGCAGAGGGAAGGCCAGGTACCGGCGCCTGGAGGCTCAGCAGGCTGAGATGGTCAGCCAGTTCCAGGCCATGATGCTGTCCCACTGGAACAAGGCCCTCCAGCTCTTTGCCACCAGTGGCCCTTCCCTCCAGCCTTTGCCCAAAGCCCCACACCAGGAGGCTGAAGCAGACCCCAAGTCGGAATTTCTGTCCCCCTCTGACTCACACAAAAAGACCCCAAAGGGGGAGACTCTCTGCAGCAACACAAACGTTCATTGCACGTATCCGGCCCAGGGGCCCATAGTTTGAGGACTCCTGATTTAGTGCAATATAAAAAATGCAAATAATTTTTCTGCAGACCACCAAAATTTTCTCACAGACCACCAGTGGTCCACGGACCACCAGTTGGTGACCGCTGTTCTAGACCACCACTTGTTGGGTCATGTAGGAAGATGCTCCGGATGGGATTTGTGAATGGGAGGTTCAGTCTTATATGGGAAACTGGAAAATCATTGCACCTCAATACGGTTGAATTTAAAGGCAAAAGTTTATTCAAGGGCAACAGTACTGAAATAGATTATTGCCAGGGCACACTGAGAATATATCTACTGCAAAAAAAAAGAAACCCTCCACATTGGCGACAGGAAGGACATCCGGTCACTAAACACTCAGTTCCATTCAGTTGTCCAGATTCCACCCCGCAAGGGATAATGGGATTGTTAAAAGAGGATGATGATTTGAAGGACTGTCTTTTCCCAGTTACTGTACATCTACCCGACCCATCAGGGAAGTAGGGAATGTTGTGGTTCCCTCTTTTAAGGAGGTCCACCTCTTGTGACCAAGAAGAAGCACCTTTTCTGCGGTAGTTTTGTCCATGTGGAACATCATCTCTGTGGAGATAAAATTGATCCTCCCACTTTGACAATCTTTTGAAAGGCCCTGAAGGGCCCCCAAAGATGATATGGGGCCAATTAAGTGGATGGTTTGATTGTTCTTGCTGGGGGTGGGACAAAGGTTTATTTTTTAAATAAGTTTTTAAGCTTCCCAGAGTCACTGGGAGTGAGTTGGACAGCTATATTCATTTTCTTTTAATCAAAAAAAATATATTTTTTTTAAAAAGCCAGATTCGCTTAGCAACCCTGTTTCTAACTTAACAGCCACAGTGATTCACTTAACAAGAAGGGTCATAAAATGGGGCAAAACTCTCTTGATTTGCTAACTTTCTTGCTTAGCAACAGAAATGTTGGGCTCAGTTGCGATAGTAAGTCAAGGACATCCTGTAGACTGGGTTTTGCACTTTTTCAAGGACCTTTGATAAAATCCCACATCAAAGTCAAGTTTCTCAAGAAACTTAAGAGCCACGGAATAAAAAGGCAGGTCTTCTTGTGAGTAAACAACTGCCTATAGAAGAAAAATCCAAGAATAGGAATCAATGGAACTTAGAATAACTTTATTGTCACTTTAAATGTACAGTAATCGGCATAAATTAAAATGAAATTCCATTGCAAGCAGCTCTCAAAGAGTCACCACCTCCAATATACACTACATAAACATGACAAAATAAATAAATACAAAATTATGCATATACCCACATATATTCTATGACCCAGAGGAACATCACAGTCTAGTTCAGATGTATAAATGTACATGACGAGAAAAACAAATCTTGCGAGTTTGCCAGACTGATGGCCTAGGGAACAAAGCTGTTCCAGAATCTGGTAGTTCTGCTAGAAATACTTCAAAACCTCCTCCCAGAGGGGAGCAACAGAAACAGGCTGTGATGTGGATGTGTAGGATCTCTTACAATGCTTCAAGTTTGAAGCTTATATGCAGTATCCTGAATGACAGGAAGCAATCTTCCTATATTCTTCTCCACTGTCCTCACCACTCTCTGTAGGGACTTTCTATCTGAGCGTTGTGGCCACCAAACCAAACAGGGATGCAGTTTGTTAAAACGCTCTCAATCGTGACTCCGTAGAAAGTGGCCAGGATAGAAGGAGAAAGAGGTGGTCTCCTCATCCGATGCAGGAAATGCAATACTGGGTTGCACGCTTCACTAAGGATGATGTTTGAAGAGACCAGTTCAGATTGTTAGTTATCTGCACCCCCCATATACTTAATACTGTTGATCACCTCTATATCTGCATCCTTCATACTGAGTGGAGTGTGGACAGTTCTCACAATGGAGTCATGTTACTAATGGGATTTCCCAGGATTCTATCCTAGGACTGATGCTTTTTACACATGATCTGGAATCAGGTATCATGAGTGGATTAGCCAACTTGACTGATGATGTCAATTTATTCAGGGTGATAAAAATGATCAGGGACTGTAAAGCACTCCAAAAAAAGATCTCGACTCTTTGTGGCATCACAAAGTAACATCTCTTCCTACAAAGGAAGATTTTAACCCAACATGCGGCATGCTGAAATTAAGAGAACACCAAGGATAAAGAGAACCAATACAAAATGTTTTATAGATGGCATATGCCACCAGAAAAATTGGCAAAAATGTTTAAAGATGAATCAGCTAAATGTTGGAAATGTCAGCAGACACCAGGATCATACTATCATATGTGGTGGATATGTCCAGAAGCCAGAAACTATTGGAGTAGAATTAAAACATGGTTAGAAGAAATGCACCACCAATAAATTGATTTAAAACCGGAGCTGTTCCTATTGGGTATCCTACCAGAGAAAACTAGTAAAGAAAATATATATTTGATTACACATGTAATAACTGCAACAAGGATAGTATTTGCCCAAAGATGGAAAGCAGAGAAAATCCCTTCAGAAAGGGAAGTAATCAAGAAAATTTTAGACTGTGCAGAAATGAATAGATTGACTTTGATAATCAAAGAAAGAGAGGATACAGAATATGTTAAGATATGGAGACAATTTTACCATTGGTTAGGGAAGAGATATAGATAAATGCATTAATAGTAAACAAGAGAATGTTATAATAAATGAATTGTGGGGAGAATGTTGTAACAAAGGAATGGAAAATATTAAGAAAGGATGAAGATAGGAGGAGTAATTATAATAATAAGAAGCCACTGAAGAAACACCAAGATTTGAAATACCCTGTATTTTGCTCTGGGAAGTCTGGGGGGGAGGGTGGGATGGGAAGGGGGGAAGGGGTGTGGGGGTGGTGGGGAGTGGGGAATATTGGGGGGGGGGTTGTAAAACTTTTCAAAAAAAAAAAGAAACACCAAGATGATGCACGGAATGACTGATTATGTATTGTATGTTTGTTTGTTTATAAAATAAAAAATTTTGGGGGGGAAAAAGAGAACACCGAGGATGGTACTGGAAAAAAGCTTTTAATATCCCATATTTCAGGAGTTATACAAAGAGCTGAAGTGTGATTATCTTTCACTATTTCTTCTTTCCACAACAGATTTTTTTTAAGAGGATAAAAGAAGAACAATCCAGTTTGGCAAGAAAGGAGGGATGATTGTGGCTGGATGCCTGGGCAAAAGAGAAAACAGGTTGAAATACTTGTTCTCTGTAGCCCGCCGCAGCTAAGTTCATGGAATGCAGCGTCAACCAAGAACGCCAAACTCAGCCTCCAGTCTCGGCCATCACACTTATTTTGGAGGTAGTACGTTACACCAAGAACTATCACAGCAAAAAAGAGAACTGAGGACCTTCTCCGGATAATCTTTTTCAGAGGGACACTTCTCGGCACACGTCTTTGTGATGAGCACCTTGGAGTCATTGCCTTCAGAGGGAGAACATAAAAAGAGTGGAAATAATGTAGAACAAATACCCTCGGCTGCCACAGAAGTCGAGTTACAGAATAACAGAGTTGGAAGGGACCTTGGAGGTCTTCTAGCCCAACCCGCTGCTTAGGCAGGAAACCCTATACCAGTGATGGCTAACCTTTTTGCCATTGTGTGCCAACCCCTCCGCGACCCCGCGCATATGCACGCGACCCCGCGTGGTCTCCCTGCTTTTGGCATACGATGGCACAGTGGGCCAGGTAAGCCTGTTTTTCACCCTCCCCAGGCTCCAGATGTTTGCTAGGTGCCTGGGGAGGGCAAAAACGGCCTTTCCCACCCTCCCAGAGGCCCTCTGGAGGCCGGAAATGGTCCGTTTCCCAATTTCCGGTGGGCCCAGAAGCCCCAAAAATCAGCTGGCTGGCACGCACATGTGCGCTGGAGCTGAGCTAGGGCAACGCTCGCATGCCCACAGATATGGCTCTGTGTGCCACCTGTGGCACGCGTGCCATAGGTTCGCCATCATGGCCCTATACCATTTCAGAAACCTTATTACCATTGGAAACTAATCAAGGAGAGAAGCAACCTGGAATTGAGGAGAAACTTCCTAACAGTGGGGACAATTAACCGGTGGAACAGCTTGCCACCAGAAGTTATGGGTGTTTCATCACTGGAGGTTTTTAAGAAGAGACTGGACAGCTTGGGATGGTAAAGGGTCTCCTGCTTTAGCAAGGGATTAGATTTAAAAGACCTCCAAGGTCCCTTCCAGCTCTATTCTGATTCTAATATAAATTAAGAGTAAACTCCACTCTTTATTAGCACCGGTGATGTTACCTTGTTTGGGTAATGAAATGCCTCCAAAAAAAAAACCCCACCCACAACCAAGCTCAGAGAGCACCAAAGACCCCTCATTTTAGTCCTGAGTTACAAATATTTTCCTGCATCAATGCCAAGACTTCTATCCTAAAAAACCAAGGTGTTGGTTACCACCTTTAAAGCGCTCCATGGCATAGGACCTAGTTATCTTCGAGACCGCCTACTGCCACTGACGTCCTCCCACCGACCCGTGCGCTCCCACAGAGAGGGCCTCCTCGGGGTGCCATCAGCCAAACAATGTAGGCTGGTGACCCCCAGGGGGAGGGCCTTCTCTGTGGGGGCACCCACCCTCTGGAATCAGCTGCCCCCAGAGATAAGGAGAATCCATGACCTCAGTGCCTTCCGCCGTGCCCTTAAAACTTTCTTTTTTCAGCAAGCCAGGCTGGCTTAACATATTTTTTAACATATTTTTAATTTTTAATTGGTTTGTTATCTTAAATTGGGGCCAAATTAATATATATCCTTTTAATTGTTTTTTAATGTTTGTATTGTATGTTTTTATCTGGCTGTACACCGCCCTGAGTCCATCGGGAGAAGGTGCGGTATATAAATTTGAAGTAAAATAAAATAAATAAATAAAATAAAAATATGGGACTTGTGTATTTCTAGAGAGTACTAAGGAAAGTAGGTAGAAGCAATTACCTTACAAAAGGAGATAAAGTATTTTGAAGTCCAGAATGCCCAAATAACATTTGGAAAGTGGACTCAAGTGGACAACTCCCTAATTCATTGAACTGTAAAAAGGAGAAGGAGGTCCAGCACAATCATATGTGCCTGCTATTCTCTCGCTCTCAAAAGAAGCAATTTTAGTCTTCCCATGAAGTTAATTTCTCGCTTTGGTCCAGGGGTGGGTTGCTACTGGTTCACCCCAGATTGGGCAAACTGGTAGTGGGGGTGGAGGGAGGCTCCGCCCACCCACCCAGATGTCTCTGCACATGGGCAGAAGCTTCTGTGCATGTGCAGAAGCATTGCGCATGTATGAGCGCACCCACGAGCGAACCAGTAGCGACTGGAATTGAAACGCATTATTGCTTTGGTCTACCTAATTTGGCTGATACAAAGTCTCCCAAGGACCAACGTTCCTACGCATAGTCCTGGATTTACAACAATTGAGCCCAAAATTTTTGTTGCTGAGTGAGTTTTGCCCCATCTTACAACCTTTTTGCCACCGTTGTTAAGTTGGTAACATGGTTGTTAAATGATCGTCAGAAGATTGCAAGAGGTGATCAGAGGATCCTGAGACACTGAACCTGTCAACCTGCAAAACAACTTCAGCTGAAGCCATGCTTATTTCTGCTTCGTTTCTTGGTTTTCCATTCGGGGGGGAGGGGGGAAAGCATAGGGGGGGGACTCAGGAATGTGGTGCCTCAGCCAGCTAGCCATAATATCTACCAGCAGGCGTGAGGACCAAGGTCTTGTCAACAGACACCTGTTGAAGTTGAGTGGGAACTTACATCTGGACTGATTGGCTCATGTGACCTGAGAGAGAAAGGGGAGTGGCGAGGTCTCATTCTTTTAACTATCCCTAATAAGCGTGGGAATAATTTAGAGCTAGTTTCGCCTTTCTAAGTGCCGATATGATGGACTCAATAAAGGAGCTCTTGAACTTGAAAAAACTGTTGGAGTCCTGACTTCCTGGAGTTCATTACTCGGAAGGATGATAGCATTGGTCATAAAAACAGGCCAGTGTCATGCCCCCGTCGGAATCTGAATCTGCGGGGGAAGATGAGCTTGAACAAAAGCCGACAGAGACCGGGAGGGCAGCTCCGTTGGCTTTGGAGGAAACTGGGGAAGGGCAGGCAGGATTAAAAAGGCTTGCAGACAGGGAGGAGCAGGAGAGACAGAGCTCAGGCGAACAGTAAGGACCACCCCCTCCTGATCCTAGAGCACGCAGAGAAGAGAGAAGGCGAGAACAACGCAGACTGAGCCGGCTACGAGGAAGGAGAGTGTCCTGACCCCCTTCACAAGGCACACCTGGGGACTGAAATGCCAGAGGCTGTTGAAGGTACATGTCAGAGCTTTGCTCCAGGACTTGTAGTAAACGTGGTGAAGTTTGGGGGCAAAGTTGGAACAAAGGAGAGTTAGGCCTGTTCTCTGGCCTGTGTTGCTTTCATGTCACGACCCAAGTCATCACACCAAACCTCCAGATTTTGATCACGTGGCCTCAGGGATGCTACCACGGTCATAATTTTTCAGTGCCATTGTAACTTCGGTCACCAAATGAACGGGTGTAACTCAAGGACTGCCTGTATCACGATTTTAATATATTTCTGGGATCTTCTGAAGAACAAATGGACAAAATGCTCTGGCGGAAGAGTCCCACGGACTCAGTTGCTTACCTGCTCCTGACACCATACCAAGCGTTACACACCGTTTCTCCTGCTCAGAACAGATGGTCGTTTTCAGGCATTTCCAGTTCGAGATCTGCTCTTTGCACATGAAACAAACGATGGAATCGGCTGCAAACCAAGAGAAAAACCTTTTCAATAGAAAAATTCCGAGGAAGCTGTTGCGTAACTAGATTGTAGTAGGTCAGGCTCTCCCCTGAGTGTCTGCCAGGATTAGGTTTTAGCTCAGTCCAAACACCTGTTTCTCATTGCTATTGATTTAGGAGCCGTGGTGGCGCAGTGGTTAGAATGAGGTACTGCAGGCTAACTCAATGCTCACTGCCAGGAGTTCGATTCTGAGCGGCTCAAGGTTGACTCGGCTTCCCCATCCTTCTGAGGTGGGTAAAATGAGGACCCAGGTTGTTGGGGGCAATAGGCTGACTCTGTAAACCGCTTAGAGAGGCTGTAAAGCACTGTGAAGCAGCATATAAATTCCCTGCAAGTGCTATTGTTCTATCTATCTATCTATCTATCTATCTATCTATCTATCTATCTATCTATCTATCTATCTAATGTTTCATATCTATCTATCCATCTATCATCCATCCATCCATCCATCCATCCATCCATCCATCCATCCATCCATCCATCTATCTATCTATCTATCTATCTATCTATCTATCTATCTATCTATCTTCTATCTAATGTTTCATATCTATCTATCCATCTATCCATCTATCCATCTATCATCTATCTATCTATCTATCTATCTATCTATCTATCTATCTAATATTTCATATCTCTCTATCTAATGTTTCATATCTCTATCTATCTATCTACCTATCTTATATATCTACCTATCTATATACACACACATATACAACACAAACACACCAGCAAAGATAGATAGATAGATGATAGATAGATAGATGATTGATAGATAGATAGATAGATAGATAGATAGATGATAGATGGATGGATGGATGGATGGATGGATCTCATCTTTCTATCTCATACACACTCATAGACACATATGAGCAGAGATAGATAGATAGATAGATAGATAGATAGATAGATAGATAGATAGATGATTGATAGATGATAGATGGATGGATAGATAGATAGATAGATAGATAGATAGATAGATAGATAGATGATTGATAGATGATAGATGGATGGATAGATAGATAGATAGATAGATAGATAGATAGATAGATAGATAGACAGACAGACAGACAGGCATAGAGATTTGCTGTTGTTTTATTTAAACTTATATTTTGTGACTGCATGACCTCTGTAAATGCTATAGTACCGTGATGGCGAACCTATGGTACGCGTGGCATAGGTGGCATGCACAGCCCTTTCTGCCGGCACGCCAGCCGTCGCCCCAGCCCAGGTCCACCGCACATGTGTGCACCTCCAATCGGCCAGCTGGTCTTCTGGTCTCTTCCGTGCATGAAAGGAGGCAGGGCCTTCCCCAATCTCTGCAGGTTCTACCCTCTGCAGATGCCTCTCCGTGGCAGGAAAGCAGGAGAAAGCTAGCACGTGATGGGGGGAGAAACTGCAAAGATCTGAGGAGGCACGGAAGGCAGGAGGCACTCAATCGGGGGAGGAACTTTGGAGATCGTGGAAGGCAGGAAAAATCTAGGATTCGATGGGGGAGGAACTTTGGAGATCATGGAAGGCAGGAAAAAGCTAGGATTCGATGGAAATCGTGGAAGGCAGGAAAAAGCTAGGATTCGATGGAAATCGGGGAAGGCAGGAAAAAGCTAGGATTCGATGGAAATCGGGGAAGGCAGGAAAAAGCTAGGATTCCATGGGGTAGGAACTTTAGAGATCGTGGAAGGCAGGAGGCAGCTCTTTAGCACAGCTAAAGCACAGCTCTTTAGTCAGATCTCTCCCCCCTACAAGTGCGGCTCTTTTAAACAGGGAAAGAAGACGGGCAAGATAACGAATATGTTTAGCAGGAAACTTTGGAGTTGCCTGATCATCAGCCAAGCCATCTTGGCAGCGCCATGCGCCGGGCGGGGAACAGCTGTCTCACCAGGGAACGGTACCTAGTTGTCTTCTGGTAAGAGGTATGCCAGCTCACTTGGAAAAAGTGGCGGGGGGCTCATTGGGGGGCATGCATGCACAGTGGGGCGCATGTGTAAAGGGAGCGTGGGGGTTGTCATGCACAATGCCAAAAAGGTTCACCATCACTGCTATAGTATATGCTAAATAAAATAAACAAAAAGGCATTTGCTGAGAATTCCACAGCCACTCCATTCATTCTTCTCCCCAATAAGACTCCAGTCTCCTCTGAATCAAGACCAGCTAGTGTCAATAATACAGAACGGATTTGTCTCCTTTCAAGATGTGGCGTGGACTTCCCAGCCTCAGCATATCGCCCTGATCGTCTGTCCAGGTACTCATTCACTCCTTCCCTGCTTGTAGAATTTTGGATGACTGTAATATCTAAATTATAATTAGTCAAATTTGGCTAAGCACTGCCACCTAGTGACGCATTGCTGTTCCGTTGGTTTGTTCAATTTGATTTCCCCTGAGAGATAGAATCAGAAAATAAGATATTATAAAAGGAAGAATTGAAGAAAAGATACTGAAATGAGACAGTCCAGGGTTGTCAGCTTTATAAGAGGCAGTCCAAACAAGAAACATATTCAGAAGTGCTTTAATTTTATTGTATAAAATAAATTTTATTGTATTGTATTGTAAATTGTATATATAACTTCTTCTTCTTCTTCTTCTTCTTCTTCTTCTTCTTCTTCTTCTTCTTCTTCTTCTTCTTCTTCTTCTTCTTCTTCTTCTTCTCCTCCTCCTCCTCCTCCTCCTTCTTCTTCTTCTTCTTCTTCTTCTTCTTCTTCTTCTTCTTCTTCTTCTTCTTCTTCTTCTTCTTCTTCTTCTTCTTCTTCCCCTCCTCCTCCTCCTCCTCCTCCTCCTCCTCCTCCTCCTCCTCCTCCTCCTCCTCCTCCTTCTCCTTCTCCGTCTCCTTCTGTTCCATCGTGTCTCATTCTCAAGAGACTTGCCTGGATAAATCCTTGCAATTTTCTTGGCAAAGTTTTTTCAGAAGTGCCACTGCATCCTTCCTAGGGCTGAGAGAAAGTGACTGGCTGGCCAAAGTCACCCAATGGGCTTTGTGCCTAAGGCAAGACAAGAACTCATGGTCTCCTTGTTTCTAGCCTGATGTCTTCATCACTACACCACACTGTCTCTCATTGTAAGGTTACATTCACAAGACCTTGCCAGCCTGAAAGTAGATCTCTGCCCCCTTCACCTTTACAATCCAAGCAACCAGGGAGGGTCCCTTCTGAGATGTTTGCCTGGCCTCCATTCCTTCTGCAGGCTCAGCTGCCTCTTATCTTTTTTTTTTTTTTAAATGTATATACAATACTAGCTAGATGCCCATGCTTTGCTACGAAACTATGTGATCAGGTGTGATAAATTGATACTTAAAGCCTGAAACTTAATGTAGAATGTGTAACTCTGTAGCATCAGAGCATGTTAATATAAGGCAACTGGCAGTTGGAACAGAGTTCTTTTCAGGTGGGAAGCGGAAGTAGAATGTCTAGCTCCTTAGCAACAGAGTGTGTGATACTGTATATGAAATAGTAATGATCTAATGATCATTTCAAAAAATCCTTTCTTAGCGAGCACTTAGAAGCCAAGAAGAACATACGTGCCAAATTTCAAGTTTGTAGGCTTTACAGTTCTAGAGATTTCATGATGAGTGAGTGATATTTGGCTTATAGAGAGAGAGAGATTTATTAAGTTTTATCAATCAATTTAGTAATCAAATACAAAACAGGAAAAACAAAGATGATAAGGGGTCTAAACCATACAATGAACAATTGAGGGAACTACAGTTAGTCTAATGAAGAGAAGGACTAGGGGTGACATGATAGCAGACTGGTGATACTTGAGGGGTTCTCACAGAGAAGAGGGGGTCGGCCTATTCTGCAAAGCACCTGAGAGTAAGACAAGAAGTAATGGGTGGAAGATCATTAAAGAGAGTCCCAACTTAGAATTAAAGAGACGTTTCCTGACAGGGAGAACAATTAACCAGTGGAACGACTTGCCTCTAGAAGTTGTGAGTGCTCCATCAGTGGAAGTTTTCAAGAAGAGATTGGACAGTGATTTGATTGGGATTTTATTAGATGTCCTGCTTTGAGCAGGGAGTTGGACTAGAAGACCTCCAAGGTCCTTTCTAGCCCAGAGGTGGGTTCTACTTACCTTTACTACCGGTTCGCAACAGGACCGTGTGCGTGCACTTGCTTCACTTACCCGCACATGCGCTTCTGCACATGCGCAGATCACCTATGATGACATCGTGGCGGGTGGGCAGAGCCTCCCCACAGTTTTACTACCAGTTCTATAGAACCGGACTGAACCGGGAGCAACCCACCACTGTTCTAGCCCTATTGTCGAGGTTCCAAGTAATAGACCCATACCAAGCAAAACTCTGAGGCAAATGAATTCCTCAAAGAATAGCTTTATTGGATATATCATATTGGCACAGATCTGGTGAAAACCGACTCTGAAGGTCCCCGTGGTTTTCACCTAATTAAAATTTAAAGTTTTCCCCTCAAAGCCAAACAATAAGTCACATGGTCCAATCAAGGCACCATCTGATGGCCTGGTGACATCACTCCTCCTTCCTCCAGCCAGGTGTGAGAACATTCTTGGTTTCCAAGAGAAAGTATTTTATTTTGACTACACAACCCCAGCTGTCTCTAATCCCCCCCTCCAGTGGCAAGATCCTCTGCTACCGGTTCTGTTTAGTCTGCTACCGAGTGCCAGCTTCATGAGCACATGCGACCTTGGTGCCTTCCGCTGTGCCCTTAAAACTTTCTTTTTTCAGCAAGCCGGGCTGGCTTAATATATATTTTAAATATTTTGAATTGGTTTGTTATTTTAAATTGGGGCCAAATTAATATATATCTTTTTAATTGTTTTTCATGTTTGTATTGTATGTTTTTTATCTGGCTGTACACCGCCCTGAGTCCCTCGGGAGAAGGTGCGGTATATATATTTGAAATAAAATAAATAAATAAATAAATGCGCACCTGAGGCTAAAAAAAGAACATTTTGAAGCCTTCCAAGTCTGCAAAGGTAAGTAGAACAGCGAGGGGGAGGGAATCCGCTGTGCCACGTGATTTAGATTAGCTAGAAAGCAGGAAATCTGACGATTCTAGCTAATATAAATCGCTTGTCACAGCTGATCGTTGCCCAGCAGATTGTCAGAAATACCAGTTCGGCCAAACTGGTAGCATTTTTTTATTACCGGTTTGTCCAAACTGGTCCGAACAGGTAGCATTTCACCCCTCCCCCTTCCCTATCCCTCAGTTCCAGTGTGGCAGCACTGAAGCTCCAAGATGGCTTCAGCCAGGTGAGTTTCAGAGTTAACACCTATGATTCTATGTTCTATGGAAGGAAGGAAGGGAGGGAGGGAGGGAAGGAGAAATAATATGGGTTTTGTTATTTGTTAATTAACATAGTTACTTTGTATTTTAATCTGATTTCTTTTTTTTCTTTTAAAGTGATGCTCAAGATTTATTAGCTTTTAACATTCCTAAACGGATAAACAAGTTGGAGACTAGCTCCTGATAAGAAAAGTTTGTTAGTATAAATTGTTTGCAGAATATAGTTAAAACATATTACAACAAATAATAAGTTTTCTTAAAGTTATCTCACATTAGTGTACACTTCTCATTGTAATTTTTAACCACTTAGTATATAAATCCCTATTTTAATTGCTATTTATTATATATTTTTTTCTTTATTATTCCAAAAACCTTCCTGTTTGATCCAAAAGAAAAAAAAAACCCTTTTATTCCTTTAGGCTTTTAAGCATTACATTACAATTTAATTACATTTAGTTTAAATCTATTTTGTTTCTTCTTTTTCCTGTCTGTCGACATGTTCCACTTCAAAGTTCATCTATTCAAATTAAAAGTTCTATATATCACTTTAATGCTCTTATAAATGTCTGCTCCAAGCGTGATGTATCCACTTCCTGTCTTTGTTCGTGTGCCACACTTTCTTTTTGCTAAGTCTGTAAGTTTCCATTATAGAAAAGGTCCAAAATCTTTCTTCTTAAAATCACCCAGAACAGGATAGAAATTTCCAAAAATCCATTAGTCTAATGTTAATTCCAAAATAATCATAATAATCCAAAGGAGAAAGCCATTTAGGATAGTTCTTTTCCAAGCAGAAAGTAAAATCTTTTCAATCCACTTTCCTGCTTAGTCACCGCAGACTTCATGGCAATTTTGTAGCCATCCGTCTTCATTAACTTCGTTAACTTTCACAGGTTTAAGTTCCCCCAAAAATATTTCTTCAATCCACTCCAAAGAAAACAGAAAAAAAAAGTCCAATTTTCCAAATTATTAAAAACAAGTTCTTCTAAGCCAAATTAATTAATGCAAAGTTTGTCTTGGGTCTCCATTCCCCCCCCTTTCTTTTAAATCTTCAAGCCCCACGGATCTGTAGCCACTGTTTAAGGTTGGGGTCTTATTTTAAAAAATATTCCAAGTAATCCCGTTATTTGCCTGGGTTGGTGTCACTCACCCGGCTTTGAAATGCTGGTTCTTTCTTCTTCCTCCTGCACGATCTTGTGTCCCAGTCTGCCGCGGCTTTGTGGCAGCCGCCATGGCTGCCTACCCCCGCCGCCGACTTTGAGGATTCCCTCTGGCCTCCGAGGAACTTGCCTGTTCCTCTTGGCCCTCCGAGGTGCTCCTCTTCACCCCCCATCCCTACAAGATGGGGGTTGGTCCGAAGACCGGTCGGACAGCGGTTTGTCAGTTGGGGTTTCCGCGGGCTCATTAGAGCCCGCTAATTCCCCGACTGTGGCGCCGTGGCTCCAGACCGGAAGTTCTGGAGGAGATTATGCTAGAAATTAGCCAAATAAAATATGCTGGAAGTCAGCCAAACAATGGAGGGAATCTGGGAGAAGATTATGCTAGAAACTAGTCAAATACAATATGCTGAAATCAGCCAATAATGTTGGGAGATCAGGAGGAGATAATATTGGGAATAATCTCAAAAGAGTTGATAATTTGGAGAAGAATAAGCAATATGTTCTTGTGATAAAACTGTGTAATATGTGAGATATTAAATCGAAAAGTTCAAAATATTTTGATTTGATAAAAAGGGTCAAATAATTAAGATGTTGATAAAATTGTGTTTTATAAATTTTAACAAAATGGAGTTGTATTGAAATTGAACTTGATAATCTTGGTGATGAAATTGTAAGGTATATAATTAGAGTAAGAGACTAGAATATTGCTAATAACTATTTGGATATTGATGAGATATAGATACAGAGATAATGAGTTAAAATTTAATTTGAAGTTAAAACTGTATTGATATATCAGATTTGTTTAGATGAAAGTGTTAGAATTTTATGTTTAAATTTGTTTTGTTTTTTTTTGTTTTGTTTTTTCTCTGTTTTAAATTTTTAAAAGATGTAATGGAAAAGTGGAATAGAGCGTGTTAAAAGAATGTAAGCATGCTAACCATCTATGACCGGATTGAAATTCTGTTCTTGAAAGTTATATTTTATGTTTATGTTTGGGGGAAAAAAAAATATTTACAAAAAAAAAAAAAATCAGACCTCATTTTAATAACATGTATGCTATTAACTTGTCCAATCAACTTTCCTCTTTCAGATTTCTTTGTGATGTTAACTATAGAAGGAGATGTAAGCTAAAGATCGGGGTTCCCTCTTTGAACGAAGAATCCCTTTTGTCTGAATATTCTGATAAATTGTAATAAAATGATCTTCCTGTCTTGGTTTGTCTCATTGGAAAATATACACACTGAGGTACGAACCTAGAAAAGCCATATTTGGTCGAAGGAAGGAAGGAAGGAAGGAAGGAAGGAAGGAAGGAAGGAAGGAAGGAAGGAAGGAAGGAAGGAAGGAAGGAAAGGGTAAGAGGACCCTTGTAGTAATGACTTCTTGAAAAAAAGGACATTGAGGAAGAAACTCAGAATCACCTCTCTTAATTTTGGTAGTATAAGACAGGACAGAGAGAAGTTTGAACAAGTTCTGTTATTCTAAGACAGAGGTCTTCAAACTTGGCAGCTTTAAGACTTGTGGACTTCAACTCCCAGAATTCTCCAGCCAGCGTAGCTTTCATGGGAGTTGAAGTCCACAAGTCTTAAAGCTGCCAAGTTTGAAGAACTCTGTTCTAAGACAATACACTTTTCTCAAATCAAGGGTGGCAACAGCAGCTTACCTATTGGCGTGCAGATGACCAACACACTGAAAATGACAACCAGGATCTCTCCCTTCTTCATGTTGCTTCTCCAATTTACTCTGAGTATAATATGTGTCTCTGAATGGCTTCTGCGGTATTTGATTCTGGGACAAATGGAGATGTGAAATATTGGGCTGTCTCATGTGACAGGATGTGATCCTCTTTCAAAATACTTTATGTGGGAGTGAAAATGAAAAACATGGCCTTGTCCAAGTTGCTGCCCTATGGACGTGTTGGACAACAATGTTCAAAGACTCCAAGCCACCAAAACAGTTCCCTCATCCCTAAATGTTAGAACTTTTCTGGAAGCAATATTGAAGGGACTAGGTATGGCTAGTCTAGTGAAAAGAAGAATTAGGTGTGACTTGATAGCAGTGTTCCAATATTTGAGGGGCTGTCATAAAGAAGAGGGGGTCAATTTATTTTCCAAATCACCAGAAGACAAGACAAGAACCAATGGATGGAAATCAAGGAGAGAAGTAACCTGGAATGAAGGAGAAACTTCCTAACAGTGAGGAGCAATTAACCAATGGAACAGAAGTTGCCTTCAGAAGTTGTGGGTGCTTCAACGGTAAAGGGTCTGAAATGGGATAGGGTCTCGGGCTTGACCAGGGAGTTGGACTAGAAGACTTCCAAGGTCTCTTCCAACTATTCTGTTCTGTTCTGTTCCGTTCTGTTCCATTCCATTCTGTATTTTATTATTCTGTTCTGTTCTGTTCTGTTCCTATCCCATTTCATTCTTCTGTATTTTATTATTCTATTCTATTCTATTCTGTTCTGTTGCTTTGTCTTCTGTTCCATTCTGTATTTTATTATTCTATTCTATTCCATTCCATATTTTATTATTCTGTTCTGTTCTTTTCCCATTCCATTCTTCTGTATTTTATTATTCTATTCTATTCCATTCCGTTCCGTTCCGTTCCGTTCCGTTCCGTTCCATTCCATTCTATTCTATTCCATTCCATTCTACTTCACTCCACTCCACTCCACTCCACTCCATTCTACTCCACTCCACTCCACTCCACTCCACTCCACTCCACTCCACTCCACTCCACTCCACCATTCCATTCCATTCCATTCATTTCCAAATTCAGTTAGCATGGTTCCTGTTAGAAGCGCCTGGGGATTATGGGGATTTAAAGCAACTCACCTGAGAAGCCTTGAATGGGGGAGTTTATCTGCAGAATGATAAACGTTGCTTTGATGGTTGATGACATGATGAATTAAGGGGCAGCCTTTAATGCATTGAGCAATAATGAGGTTAAGAGGCTTGCGATGCCCAGAGTCCTTTGACAGTGAGTGACTTTGGGCAGCACTTAAATGTTATAAATAAATACAGGTAGTCCTCAACTTATGACCATCATTGAGCCCAAAATTTTTGTTGCTAAGTGAGACAGTTGTTAAGTGAATTTTGTCCCATTTTACAACCTTTCCTGCCACCGTTGTTCAGTGAATCGCTGCAACTATTAAGTTAGTAACATGGTTGTTAAGTGAATCTGGCTTCCCCGTTGACTTTCCTCACTCCTAGAGAGGCTCTGGGAGCCTCTGGCAAAAAATGTCACTTCCTGTCCAACCAAAAGTTGGAAAACTGGACATTTTGGGCCTCCGGAGGCTTCTGAGGGGATGGGGAAGGCTGTTTTCGCCCTCCCCAGATGCATAGAAAGGATCTGGAGCCAAGTGAGAAAGAAAAATGGGCCTCCCCCCCCCAGGCCCTCCAGAGTCAGGAAACAGCCTGTTTCCCTACTTCTGGTGGGCCCAGAAGGCCAAAACTTGGAGCTGAGCTGGTGTGCCAGGCAACATGGCTTTGCATGCCGCCTGTGGCATGCATGCCATAGCTTCGCCATCACGGTTCTAGGCCAATTCCCTGCACAAGACACAGGAGACCTTAGATCATCCTAGATAAATGGTTATCTAATCCTTTCCCAAAAACCTCCAGTGATGCTACACCCACATCTCCAGGAAGCAAGTTGTTCAATCAATTAATCATTCTCACCACCAGGAAATTTCTCCTTAGTTCCAGGTTGAATCTCTCTTTAATGAGTTTCCATCCGTTGCTTCTTTTCCTGTCTTCAAGTGCTTCGCAGAATAAGTTGACCCTCTACCTCTTTGTGGTAGCCTCTGAATCAGAATCAGAATAGAGGTGGAAGGGACCTTGGAGGTCTTCTAGTCCAGCCCCCTGCTCAAGCAGGAGACCTTATACTATTTCAGACAAGGGACTGTCCAGTCTCTTCTTAAAAGCCTCCAGTGATGGAGCACCCACAACTTCTGGTGACAAGCTGTTCCACTGGTTAATGTCATCTAGTAAACTCTCATGTCCTAGAAGGCAGCGATCATGTCACCCCTAATTCTTCTCTTTGTTAGGCTAGATATAACTAGCTCTCTTACCATTCCTTGAAAGATTTATCCTGAAAATCAGGAGTGAAATCCAGCAAGTTCTGACAGGTTCTGGAGAACTGGTAGCGGAAATTTTGAGTAGTTCGGAGAACCAGACCTCTGGCTGGTCCCAGAGTGGGGTAGGAATAGAGATTTTGCAATATCCTTCCCCTGCCATGCCCAGCAAGCCACGCCCAGCAAGCCACACAATGCCCAGCAAGCCACACCCACAGAACCGGTAGTAAAAAAAAATTGAATTTCACCACTGCTGCAAACTTCTTAACATCTTAGTTGCTCTTCTCTGCACTGTTTCTAGGGTTTCTACTATTACTTCTGTTGAATTTTACAACCCCATTTTACAATGTTAAAACATGATGATTTCAATTCCAAGCTGTGTTTCTCAACATTAACGCAAAATAACACGAAAGGAAGCAGCTTCGCAGACCGATGCAAATTCGCCAAATGAGGTTTCAATTTCAAACACTTCCCAGCCAAAGGGAGGGTACAATTTTCACATAGTAACAATAATAGGCTATAATAATAGTCTGGATAGCTCAACAGACTAAAAGCCTGTTATTAACATTCAGCTGTCTGCAGTTATCACATGTTCGAATCTCGCCAGGCTCAAGGTCGACTCAGCCTTCCATCCTTTCTAAGGTAGGTAAATTGAGGACCCAGTTTGTGGGGGCAATAAGCTGACTTTGTATAAAATATACAAAAGGATGAAGGCTATTGCTTAATGCATTGTAAGCCGCCCTGAGTCTCCGGAGAAGGGCGGCATATAAATCTAATTTAAAAAAAAAAAAAACCCTCTCCATTGCCAGATGGTTCCGACAAGCTCCAACATGCTCTACAGGTTTTCTTTGAAAATCACCCCAATTATACAAAACAGGCAAACACACACTATATAACATCCTTTGGCAATTGTGCGCTCCTCCCACATGGAATGGCTTTAAACGTGCAACATCTTTGTCGCCGGTGAGAAGTCGCGATCATGTCAGCATAGCTGCCTCTTCCATAGGAGCCTGGCAGCCTTACCCACAATGAAGCGTTTGATACTTCTGCTCCTGCTTATTATGACCTTTTGCACGGAAAGAGGTGAGTGTGGTCCCCGAGAGATTCCTTAGATTAAAGAAACAATGAGAGGGCCTTGAAAATGAACTCAGAAAATGCTCTAGCAGAGGAGTGTCAAACTCGATTTCATTGAGGGCTGCATCAGGGTTGTGTTTGACCTCAGAGGGGGCAGGGGGTGGGGCCAGTTTGATGTCACTCATGTGTTCGGAGACTACAGTTGGTCCAGAACGCAGCCGCGCGAGCTGTCGTGGGTGCACCTAGGTACACCCACATTACACCAATTCTCCGCGAGCTGCACTGGGTCTCTATTGGTCTCCGGTCACAATTCAAGGTGTTGGTTATTACCTTTAAAGCCCTACATGGCTCAGGGCCAGGGTATCTTGGAGACCGCCTTCTGACGCATAGCTCCCAGCGACTGGTAAGATCCCAGAGAGTTGGTCTCCTCCGGGTACCGTCAGCTAAACAGTGCCGGCAGGTGGGCCCGCGGGGGAGGGCCTTCTCTGTGGCTGCCCCAGCTCTCTGGAACCAGTTACCTCCTGAGGTCCGGACCATCCCCACCCTATTGGCCTTCCGAAAAGCAGTGAAGACCTGGCTCTTCCGGCAGGCCTGGGGCCGTTGATCTCACTCTTGTGATCTGGCGAGATCCGGCCATGAATGGCGTGAATGAGTTTTTAATGTTTTTAATGTTTTTAATTTTTAAATGTTTTTTATAATGATTTTTTAAAATGTATTGTGAGCCGCCCTGAGTCTTCAGAGAGGGGCAGCATATAAATTGAATTAATTAAATTAAATTAAATGTTGGGGGCACCTGTGGTGGCCAAGTGTTAAGGCAGGATTTCCCTCAGACCCTCCCTCATTCTCATTATAATCTCCTTCCTTCCTTCCTTCCTTCCTTCCTTCCTTCCTTCCTTCCTTCTCTTCTCTTCTCTTCTCTTCTCTTCTCTTCTCTTCTCTTCTCTTCTCTTCTCTTCTCTTCTCTTCTCTTCTCTTTCCTTCCCTCTTCCTTCTCTTTTCTTCTTCCTTCCCTTCCTTCCTTATTTTTCCTTTCTTGCTCTCTTCCCATCTTCCCTTCTTTTTCTTTGTCATTCCTCTTTCCCTTTCTCCTTTCCTGTCCTTCCTTCTTGGATGCTCAAATGCAAAAGGGGAAAACATTTCTCCTTTTGTTTTGTTTTTAGTTTCTTTTGCTAGCCTTCTGCCAGCGCAAACAGAGCCTGGGGGGCTGTGTGGGGCCCCCTGGGGCCTGTTTTCGGCAGCAACAGCCTCCTGCAGCCCTCTGCCAGTGAGGACAGCTGTAGGAGTCCATTGTGGCCAAAAACAGATCCCAGGAGGACCCCATGCAGCCCTCCCGAGCTCTGTTTTTGCTGGCAGAGGCACCGCGGGCTGGTCCTTTGCTGTTTCCAGAGCAGCCCCATGGGCCAGATTTAAACACCCCATGGATCAAATCCTGCCTGCAGGCCTTGATTTTTGACACCCCCTGTTCTAACAGAACTTGGAGAACATCAAGAACTTCAATGTAACACTTGAATGTCTATGGAGAATCTCAATCATCCAGATCATGGTTGTCCCAAAATGCTTTTACCAAGAGGCAACTGGACTTTCTTGGGGGGGGGGTTCCCCCTTTGAAAACATTTCACTTTCTCGTTCAAGAAGCTTCTTCAGTTCTGAACTGAAGGAGCTGAAAAACTGAAGAAGCTCCTTAGATGAGAAGCATAATGTTTTCAAAGGAAAAAAAAAAAGCCCAAGAAAATCCACTTCCTTTTGGAAAAAACCCACCTTTGGGACATTTGAAGGAGTGCTAAAGGAGAAGATGCAACATCACAAACAGCTTTGGGGTCACATCTTGCCTCTTTGTCTTTTGCAATGTCCGTGCAAATGAGTTGTTAGCTCCAGAAATATACTACTGGTGTATGTATCTGTTCATTCGAAGCTTCTGAACTTTTTCCCACAGAGAATCAGGCAAGGGAAGCTGGGTGACATAATTTTGGCTACTTCTGGAATTCTCCAGGCCAACCATGACTTTCCTCCTTACAATTCTCTCACTAGCAACACTGGAATTGAGCTTAAGGTGGTTCTATCCCAGTTGTAGTTCAGCATTCAATACCATCATTCCAGACACTTTTCTAACTAAGCTAAACCAGCTACAGGTACCTGAACGCACTTGCAAGTGGATCATAAGCTTTCTAACAGACAGGAAGCATCAGGTGAAGCTAAGCAGAATCAAATCAGATACCAGTAAAATTAGCACAGGAGCCCCCCAAGGCTGTGTGCTCTCCCCACTTCTCTTCTCTCTGTATACCAATGATTGCATCTCTAACGATCCATCTGTTGACCTACTGAAGTTCACAGATGACACAACAGTGGTCGGTCTCATTCGAAGCAATGATGAATCCGCATACAGACGGGAGGTTGAACAACTAGCCTCGTGGTGTGACCGGAACAATCTAGAACTGAACACACTCAAAACCGTAGAAATGGTGGTAGACTTTAGGAGAAACCCTTCCATACTTCCACCTCTCACAATACTAGACAACACAGTATCAACAGTAGAGACCTTCAAATTTCTAGATTCTACCATATCTCATGACCTAAAATGGACACCCAACATCAAAAACTTATCAAAAAAGCACAACGAAGAATGTTCTTTCTGCGCCAACTCAGAAAGCTCAAACTGCCCAAGGAACTGCTGATCCAGTTCTACAGAGGAATTATTGAGTCTGTCATCTGCACCTCTATCACTGTCTGGTTTGGTTCTGCCACCCAACAAGACAGACACAGACTTCAGAACATAATTAGAAATGCAGAAAAAACAATGACTACCAGCCTGCCTTCCATTGAAGACCTGTATACTGCAGGAGTCAAAAAGAGGGCTGTGAAAATATTTACAAACCCCTCGCATCCCGGACATAAATTGTTTCAACTCCTACCCTTGAAACGAGGCTATAGAGGATTGCACTCCAGAACAACTAGAGATAAGAACAGTTTTTCTGAAATCACTCTGCTAAACAAATAATTCCCTCAACACTGTCAAACTAGTTACTAAGAATGCATTACTATTAATCTTCTCATCGTTCTTATCACCCATCTCCTCCCACTTATGACTGTATGACTGTAACCTTGTTGCTTGTATCCTTAAGAATTATATTGACTGTTTCCCTATGACTATTATTAAGTGTTTTGTAACTTATGATTCTTGACAACTGTATCTTTTCTTTTATGGACTCTGAGAGCGTATGCACCAAGACAAATTCCTTGTGTGTCCAATCACACTTGGCCAATAAAGAATTCTATTCTATTCTATTCTATTCTATTCTATTCTATTCTATTCTATTCTATTCTATTCTATTCTATTCTACTCTACTCTACTCTACTCTACTCTACTCTACTCTACTCTACTCTATTCTATTCTATTCTATTCTATTCCATTCCATTCCATTCCATTCCATTCCATTCTATTCTATTCTATTGTTCTGTTCAGTTCAGTTCAGTTCTGTTCTATTCTTCTATTGAGAAGCTGGACATCAGGATGTGGTTAATGTACAGAGTCCTTTCACATTATTTATTTATTTTTCATTTATTTATTTGTCAAAACATGTATTAGATAACAGATATAAGTATAAACATGATTATGAATACATGAAATAGTTACAAATAAAAGGGGGACGTTAGGACAGGGACGGAAGGCAGGCTGATGCTGTTATGCACGCCCTTTACGAATCTCTTAGGAATGGAGTGAGGTCGACAGTAGACAGTCTAAGGTTAAAGTTTTGGGGGTTTGGGGAAGAAACCACAGAGTCAGGGAGTGCATTCCAGGCACTGACCACTTTGTTGCTGAAGTCGTATTTTCTGCAATCGGGAGATGGGGAGGAAGCTTCTAACATCTAACCTGGGCTTCCACCTTGGGAGTAGCCAAAAATTAAACAAATTAGCCCTAATAGGTTGAATGAAAGACCAATTAATCTTTTGTTGCCCTGAATCAGAGTGTTGCAAAAGCTTCCAGGATGCTGACTTACAGAGTAACAGAGTTGGAAGGGACCTTGGAGGTCTTCTAGTCCAACCCCCTGCTCAAACATTCATTCATTCAATCATTCATTCATTCATTCATCCATCCATCCATCCATCCATCCATCCATCCATCCATCCATCCATCCATCCATTTATTTATCCCCTTTTATTCATATCCTTATCCTGTTTTCATAATCATGTTTATACTTATATCTGTTATCTTACGTGTTTGACAAATAATAAATAAATAAGTAAATAAAAGGAGGAAACCGTATACCATTTCAGGCAAATGGTTGTCCTTCAAAACCTCCAGTGATGGAGCACCCACAACTTCTGGTGACAAGCTGTTCCACTGGTTAATTGTCCTCACTGTCAGGAAGTTCCTCCTTAATTCCAGGTTGCTTCTCTCCTTGATTAGTTTCCATCCATTGTTTCTTGTTCTGCCTTCTGGTGTTTTGGAAAATAAGTCAACCCATCCTTTTCTTTGTAGCAGCCCCTCAAATACTGGAACACTTTTATCATGTCCCTCTTACTCCTTCTTTTCTCTAGACTGGCCATACCCAAATCCTGCAACCATTGTTCGTATGTTTTAGTCTCCAGGCCTTCAATCATCTTTGTTGGTCTTCCCTGAACTCTTTCCAAAGTCTCAACATCTTTTTTGTGATGTGGGGACCAAAGCTGGATGAAGTATTCTAGGAGTGGCCTTACTAATGTTTTATTAGTTCTGAATCAACTAGATTAGTTATGAGACCCTGAAGGACCCAAAATGAGAGAAGACATGGTGCCAATGATGATGTCAACAGTTTGTCTATAAATCTGGGGGGCAGCTGATGAGTTCTTCTTTGAAGTTTTGGTTCAGCAACTGTTATAGTAAGCCAGAGATCAATCTTATGATAGCCAAACACCTCTATGTGCTTCCCTCTTGCCTTCTCAATCCAACCTCACTTGGTTGGAAATGTTCCTCCTCCAAGCGTCTCCGAGCTTCAGCCTAGGAACCTCCAAACTTGGAGCAGATTGTTAGGTTTTACTGGCATTTCCAGATTTCATTAACTTGCCTTGTTTACTGCTGTCAAGTAAGAAGGATGGTATCTCCTCAAGCCAAGCTGGAGAGATAGTTGGATCATCCAGGCCTGCCCTTCCTTAATTGCAAAACCCCATTGTTATGTGAAAGTATGAAATTTGTAGGTGGTAGATTCAAGATAGGTAAGGAAGGCATTGCCTTCACATCCTACACATTTGCTTCTTCAAAGTTGAACAATGCAAAGTTTGGGGGATGGATCTATCACTGGCCAATGAGGAACCTCCATGTGCAGATGCAACATATGTCTAACTGGTGCTACCTGAAGGGATGATGGTCCTGCCCAAGAGATGGTCCTGCCATGACATGCAAATATATTAGAATAACAGAATGACAGAGTCCTTGGAGGTCTTCTAATCCAGCCCCCTGCTTAGGCAGGAAACCCTATACCCGTGATGGCGAACCTATGGAACGCGTGCCCCAGGTGGCACACGGAGCTATATCTGTGGGCACACGAGCATGGCCCTAGCTCAGCTCCAGCCCTTATGCGTGCACTGGCCAGCTGATTTTTGGGCCTTTCGGGCCCACCGGAAGTCGGGAAACGGGCCGATTCTGGCCTCCAGAGGGCCTCCGGGGGAGTGAGGAAGGCTGTTTTCGCCCTCCCCAGGCTCCTAGAAAGCCTCTGGAGCCTGGGGAGGGCAGAAAATGGGCCTATTGGGCCCACCATGCCATCACCTGCCAAAAGCGGGATCACACAGGGGGGTCGCACGTGTATGCACAGGGGGTAGGGCACATTGAATTATGGGTGTGGGCACATGCGCGCTCGACCCCCCCATGCTGAATTGTCTGATTCTGTGTGTTGCAACAAACTCTGATACTGAAGACGTGGCTCTGCCAGACGGCTTGGGGTCCCAATGGGGGAGCATCACCCTGGAGATGGTTGACAAATTAAGAGGCAATATCACCCACCCTTCTGTTCCTTCCCTCCTCATCTCTTATTTATCATTTTGTCTGGATTGGGACTTCTATTTTTATTGTTTTAGGCATATCGATAGGTTACGACTTTAATTTTTTTTAATAATATGAGCCACTCAGGGTCGTTTCATTATGAGATGGGGGGCAAATAAATTCAATAAGTAATTTCTCTATTACAGAAAATGTTCTATAAAGCATTTAATAAATGCCCTTCCCTTCTTCATCCTTCCCCTCCCCTTCTCTTTTCCCTTCCCTTCCCTTCTTCATCCTTCCCCTCCCCTTCTCTTTTCCCTTCCCTTCCCTTCTTCATCCTTCCCCTCCCCTTCTCTTTTCCCTTCCCTTCCCTTCTTCATCCCTTCCCTTCCCTTTTCCCTTCCCTTCTTTTCCCTTCCGTTCTGTTCTCTTCCTTTCTCTTCTTCATCCCTTCCCTTCCCACAGGTTTGTCCTTATATTGTTTCAGATGTGCTCATGCAAAATCCCATGCGGATTGTACCAGCTCCATTAGATGCTCCGACATGGAAAAATTCTGTGTGTCTCACACCCAGCAAGGACCCGGTAAGACTTAAAAAGCTTGATGACTAAGCAGGAACTTCAATAGGGCTAAGAACCACTTCCTTGGTAGAAGTGAAGGAGCCTGGAATAGAATAGAATAGATTTTTTTATTGGCCAAGTGTGATTGGACACACAAGGAATTTGTCTTGGTGCATATGCTCTCAGTGTACATAAAAGAAAAGATACGTTCAATGCTTTGTTATACCAACATGCCTTCTCTCTCCCTTCCTCCCTTCCTCTCCCTCTCTCTCTCTCTCTCTCTCTCTCTCTTCCTCTCCCCTCCCCCTCTCTCTTGTTCCAACACTCCTTTGTTCTTCTCTCTTTAGCGGAAGAACGGATGATTAGCAAATGGTGTTCCCCGAAATGTTCCAGATTCAGCCTGGAAATCAAAGGATCCCACGTGTCCTCACAGTGCTGCCAAGCTGATTATTGCAACAGCGCTGGGCCCAGCGGTGCACGAAGCAGCGGTGTCCTTGTGATGGGGGCCGCCCTCGGCAGCTTCTTCTACATCTTCCAGAAAGAGTTGTGATGGGGGGACAGGAGGAGAGAGAGAGAGAGGCCTGCAATGAGTCTCCAGATCTCTAGATTTCTCGAATGCCCCCCCCCCCCACACACATGGTTCCTTTGGCTAGTGAGGGAAGACCCTCCCCCTCTCCTAAAAGAATGAAATATTTGGAGAAATATTAAAAAGGCAGAATCTTATATTTCCCTGAATGAGAAACGGAGAAACATGCTCTTGGAAAGCAGCCCCCGCCTTCCTTAATAGCCCCCAGCAGATATTTTTTGCCCATTAAGAAAGACTGGACCATCCTTTTTTTTTTTAAGTTTTTTATTTTTTAGACAAACAAACATTTAATACATCAGTCATTCCTTCCATGTGACATCTCGGTGTTGTCACCAAAATTTCTTCTTTTTGTTGTTTCTTCTGTCTTCATTCTCATCCACTCAGTTACAACAATTCATCACTAACACACTATTCTAATTGTAGCATTTTTGTACATAGTTATTTATTTACTTATTTGTATCTCTTTTCTAACCAATAGTAGAGTTGATTCCATATCTTCAAGTATTTCTGAATCTTCTCTTTCTTCAACCATCATAGTCAATCTATTCATTTCTGCACAATCTAAATTTTTTTAAATTACTTCTCCTTCCAAAGGTATTTTCTCTGTCTTCCAATTTTGTGCATAAGCAATCCTTGCAGCTGTTATTACATGTATAATCAAATAGATATTTTCTTTACTAATTTTTACTGGGAGGATACCCAATAAGAACAGTTCTGGTTTTAAATCAATACGTTGTTGTATCATTTCTTCCAGCCATATCTTAATTTTATTCCAATAGTTTTTAGCTTCTGAGCATGTCCACCACATATGATCATATGAATCTGATAACTGGTGACATTTCCAACATTTAGCTGATTTATCTTTAAACATCCTATCTGCAAAACAAAGGACTTTTAGCTCCAGGATGATGGAATTAAGACATATCCTCCAGGACATAATAGGCTTAACCCACTAGCAGCAGAGCTCACTACATTGCACAATCTCCTAAGGACATTGCATCAGAGTCCAAGCTTCAACCAAATGTATCTCAGACAAACATGACCCCACATGACCCCATGGAAGTCTGACAACAGCCAATACAATACATGTTCTTGCACAGGAACAGGAAGCTCAAGTGCAAAGCCCAAGAGAAGGTATAAATAGCCCCCACTCTCAACTCCATGTGGTCAACTGCCCCGGAACCCATGTGGTTTGCTTAATTAAATCATCTTTCCATTCAGCCTCCATGTTTTCAGTGTCTTTGTACCAGCTTGGAACTGGACCAGATGGATATTTCTTCCAACACTACTCATTCCCTTACTGGCTATCTCACAGGAATGCTGTTTGCAGCACAGTGAGGGAACTCTGGGATTTGAAGTCCACCCATCTTAACACTGCCAAGGTTGAAAAACACTCTTTACAGAATCAAAACAGGGGAGGTTGCCGTTTCCATTTGAACCGAGTTTCTGATGATTTTCTGATTTTCCATCTCATGCAAATCTTCTGAATTATTATTCGCTTAATACGAGTAATACGTGAGAGGGATCTGGGAGTCCTAGCGGACAACCATTTAAATATGAGCCAGCTGTGTGCGGCAGCTGCCAAAAAAGCCAACACAATTCTGAGCTGCATAAACAGAGGGATAGAATCAAAATCATGTGAAGTGTTGATACCACTTTATAATGCCTTGGTCACACTTGGAATCCTGCATCCAGTTTTGGTTGTTGTAAAAAAAGATGTGGAGACTCTGGAAAGAGTGCAGAGAAGAGCAACCAAGATGATTAGGAGACTGGAGGATAAAACATATGAAGAACGGTTGCAGGAATTGGGGATGGCTAGTCTAGTGAAGAGAAGGACTAGCGATTGGCATGATAACAGTGTTCCAATATTTGAGGGGCTCCTACAAAGATGCGGGGGTCAAATTATTTTCCAAAGTACCAAAAGTTAAGACAAGTAACTAACCTTTTTGCCATCGTGTGCCAAAGGCTGCGGGAGCCATGTGACCCCCGCTTTTGGCACACGATGGCACAATGGGCCCAGTAGGCCCATTTTTCACTCTCTCCAGGCTCCAGAGGCTTTCTTGGAGCCTGGGGAGGGCGAAAACGGCCTTCCCCACCCCCTGCAGACCCTCTGGAGGCTGGAAATGGCCCATTTCCCGACTTCCGGTGGGCCCAGAAGGCCCGTTTTTCACTCTCTCCAGGCTCCAGAGGCTTTCTTGGAGCCTGGGGAGGGCGAAAACGGCCTTCCCCACCCCCTGCAGACCCTCTGGAGGCTGGAAATGGCCCATTTCCCGACTTCCGGTGGGCCCAGAAGGCCCGTTTTTCACTCTCTCCAGGCTCCAGAGGCTTTCTTGGAGCCTGGGGAGGGCGAAAACGGCCTTCCCCACCCCTGCAGACCCTCTGGAGGCCAGAAATGGCCCATTTCCCGACTTCCAATGAGCCCAGAAGGCCCGTTTTTCACTCTCTCCAGGCTCCAGAGGCTTTCTAGGAGCCTGGGGAGGGCGAAAACGGCCTTCCCCATTCCCTGGAGGCCGGAAACAGCCTATTTCCTGACTTCCGGTGGGCCCGGAAGGCACGAAAATCAGCTGACCGACGTGTGCATGCGTGCTGGACCTGAGCTAGGGCAACGCTTGCGTATCCACAGATATGGCTCGGCGTGCCACCTGTGGCACGCCTGCCATAGGTCGCCCTCCCGGGTATAGGGTCTCCTGCTCGAGCAGGGGGTTGGACTAGAAGACCTCCAAGGTCCCTTCCAACCCTGTTATTCTATGTTTTCTAAATCAATATTGATCCTTCACAGCTACTGGTCCCTGATAAAGACACTGCTATAGCAGGAGGGGTCTCGAAAGCCACTTTCCAAAGTGGAGCAAAGCTCTGGTAGAATAAATTTTGGGCCAAATTGAGATATTTCCTTTTAATCTGTTCTTAATTTATGTATTATGTATTATGTATTTATGTGTTTTTACTTGGCTGTACACCGCCCTGAGTCCCTAGGGAGAAGGGCGGTATATAAATTTGAAGTAAAAATAATAATAATAAAAAAAATAAAGGCCGTTTGTCCAATCTAATGGACAAACTAAGTTTAAATCCAAGTGTTAGTTATCTCAGCAAAGCCCTAATTTGGAAAGCAATAAGGTAAAAAAAAAAAAAAAAAACAGCTTTGAAGTTTTGTTCAGTGCAAGAGTGTCCTCTAGTGGTCAAAGTCAAAAGTGCAGGTGGCAGAATCTTTTGCTATATGCATGTCAAGTGTTTGCAAGCCATTGGCGCATGTGTCATATAGACGCCAGTGGAGGCAGAGAGTGTCTCCACCCCTATGTGGAAAGGAGGGGCTTACCCTGAGTATAAAACCCGCTCCAACCTTTTCCACCTCGCTCTCTCCATCTCTCTCTTTTCATGTTTGTTCCTCATGAGACTTATCTCTGTTGTACATAGTTAATATGATTTATCATATGAATAAGTACATTTAAGACATTTATTTATGCATCTGCCTCTGAACTCTTCTATGCTCCTGGGTGTTTCTACGATCCCAATTCCACAGAATGGTAGCAGAGGTAGCACAATGCAGTACTTAGTTTGCTAGAAGGAGATAAGAACACAAGCGGTCTCAATGGTGCATTTTCAGGAGGCAACTGGACTTTCGCGGGTTTTTTTTCTTTTCTTTGAAGATGTTTTGCTTCTCATCCAAGAAGCTTCTTCAGCTCTGACAGGATAGTGGGGAATGGGAGCTGAAGAAGCTTCTTGGATGAGAAGCAAAACGTCTTCAAAGTAAAAAAGGGGGGAAAAAAACAAGGAAGTCCAGTTGCCTCCTGAAAAAGCACCTTTGGGACAACCATGACCTGGATGACTGAGAATCTCTACAGACTTTTAGCTGTAAGAACAAAAGTATATTAGTCTTGGAGAGAGTTAGAAAAGACACCAAGTACACTTGATGAGAGGGATCTTGGAGTCCTAGTGGACAACCATTTAAATAGGAGCCAGCCGTGTGGAGCAGCTGCCAAAAAAGCCAACACACTTCCGGGCTGCATCAACAGAGGGATAGAATCAAGACCACGTGAAGTGTTAATACCACTTTTTAAGGCCTTGGTAAGGCCACATTTGGGAAATTGTGTCCAGTTTTGGTCGCCACGATGTAAAAAAGATGTGGAGACTTTCTAGAGTGGCGACCAAAACTCTTTCTAGAGTGCAGAGAAGAGCAACAAAGATGATTAGGGGACTGGGGGTTAAAACATACGAAGAACGGTTGCAGGAACTGGGTGTGTCTAGTCTAATGAAAAGAAGGACTAGGGGAGACATGATAGCAGTCTTCCAATATCTCAGGGCTTGCTACAAAGAAGAGGGAGTCAAGCAGGGGTGAAATACTCCCGGTTCGAATTGGATCGCCCGATCTGGTAGCGATGCAGCAGGTGGTTCGGAGAACCTGTAGCAAAAATCCCTGCGCCTCCCCCCCCCATGCCCAGCTGAGCCACACGATCATCAGAGGCTTTTAAAATGCTTTTAAAAGTACAAAAAAAAAAAAAAGCCTCTGATGATCGTGCGGCTCAGCTGGGATCATCAGAGGCTTTTCTTTCAAAACATTTTTTCCTGCAACCTCTTGGCCGAAGAGGTGGTAAAAAAAATGCTTTGAAAAGTCTCTGACGATCCTAGCTGAGTTGCCTGATCGGCAGAGGCTTTTCAAAGCATTAGAAAAAATGCTTTGAAAAGTTAAAAAAAAAAAAAGTTGGCCACGCCCACCCAATCACATTACCCCACCACCACCAAGCCACGCCCACAGAACCGGTAGTAACACATTTTACATTTCACCCCTGGAGTCAAGCTATTCTCCAACTCCTGGGGGAAGGATACTGCAAAATCTCCATTCGCACGCCACTCCAGGGGAAGGATACTGCAAAATCTCCATTCCCACCCGACTCTGGGGCCAGCCAGAGGTGGTATTTGCCGATTCTCCAAACTACTCAAAATTTCTGCTACCGGTTCTCCAGAACCTGTCAGAACCTGCTGGATTTCACCCCTAGGCTAATGTCACTGCTAGTTGCATCTCAGACAACCTCTAGTTATTGATCTTGGGACCATTAGGGACAAGTGAGCTTACAAGATGCAAACAAAAAGCTACAATTAGAAACTAAAATAGAAGGTAGGTAAAATGAGGACCCAGATTATGGGGGCAATAAAATGACTTTGTATAAATATACAAAAGTATGAAGGCTATTGCTTAACGCACTGTAAGCCGCCCTGAGTCTCCGGAGAAGGGCGGCATATAAATCAAATTTAAAAAAAAAAAAAAAGAAGGGAAAAAAAGAAGAGAAAAGGAAAGGAAATGTGTTTTTTGACACGTGACATAAGTCGTGGCATTATCTTTTTACACATTAGACTGAAGCTAAAATGAAAAGCTCTCCAGCAATTTAGCTAACGGAGAGAGCATAATTTAAGGGCACCCATGGCCATTTCACAAGTTCTTTCCTGTCTAAGACCACATCTGGAAACTGGACCTCCAGTTTTGGTTATCAGATTACAAAAAAGATTTTGAGACATTGGGAAAGTTGCAGAGAAGCGCAACTAAAATGATTAGGGGATTGGAGACTAAAACATATGAAGAACGGTTGCAGGAATTGAGTTTGGCCAATCTAGAGAAAAGACGGAGTAGGGGGGACATGATAGCACTATTCCAGTATTTGAGAAGAGGGGATCAACTTTTTTTCCAAAGCACCAGAAGACAAGAAACAATGGATGGAAACTAATCAAGGAGAGAAGCAACCTGGAATTAAGGAGAAATTTCCTGATAGTGAGAACAATCAGTGGGATGGCTTGTCTCCAGAAGTTGTGGCTACTCCATCCCTGGATGTATTTAAGAAGAAAATAGACAACCAGTTGTCTGAAATGCTCTCCTGCTCCAGCAGGGGGATGGACTAGAAGACCTCCAAGGTCCCCTCCAGCTCTGTTATTCTATGTTCCATAAACTGGAAACTTAGAAACTTTAGCAATGAACTTCTGACAAATCCACCAAGCTTCCCAGTTTTATATAAAGCTTTAGACCTTGTTTCTTAATTTCATGATATTCTTCCCAAGCACACCCTGTGTATTTTGGCACCAGTAAATTATGGACTTTATGGTATGTCAATTATACATTTGACTTCCTTCCTTCTACCCTGTCTAGAACCTTAACTTCCTGCTTTCACACCTGTCTGAGCTTTTGCAATTGTTGGTGTCTCACAGAAGCAGAGAGGAACAAATTATTAAGGGTACATCCTTAAGCAGGCTGACTAAATAGCTTATTGAATGTGATTTTAGTCTGGCTCAGCTTTTTAAATGGCCATTCTGTTAAGATGCATTTAAATATTATTATCCATGCTTTACTCTAACTCCACCATCTACACATTCCTGCCAAAAAGGACAGGAGGAGGATGAGAAGACCAGAAGGAGTACCAATTAATCAGTGGAATGACTTGCCTCCAGAAGTTGTGGAGGATTTTAAGAAGAGAGTGTTGGAAATGTAAACAGGTACCAGGATCCTACTGTCATATGTGGTGGACCTGTCCAACAACAACAAAAAATATTGGTCAAAGATAAAAAGGTGGTTAGAAGAGATGACAGCACGACAAATAGATCTAAAAGCAGAATTATTCTTATTAGGTATAAAGGTAAAAGGTAAAGGTTCCCCTCGCACATATGTGCTAGTTGTTCCCGACTCTAGGGGGCGGTGCTCATCTCATCTGTTTCAAAGCCGAAGAGCTAGCGCTGTCCGAAGACATCTCCATGGTCATGTGGCCGGCATGACTAAATGCCAAAGATGCACGAAACGCTGTTACCTTCTCACCAAAGGTGGTTCCTATTTTTCTACTTGCATTTTTTACGTGCTTTCAAACTGCTAGGTTGGCAGAAGCTGGGACAAGTCACGGGAGCTCATCCAGTTACACAGCACTAGGGATTTGAACCGCTGAACTGCCGACCTTTCGATCGACAAGCTCAGCATCTTAGCCACTGAGCCACCGCATCCCTTATTATTAGGTATACTACCTGGGAAATACAATAAAAGAATCACATACTTAATGTTACATGTAATAACAGCAGCTAGAATCACACATGTACAAAATTGGAAAAATGAGAGTATACCTATAGAAAACGTAGTAAAGAAAATATTAGAATGTGCCGAATTGGACAGGTTAATGATGGAACTTAAAGATAAAAAGGAATCTTTGGAGCCTCTGTAGTACTTCTTTGCACTCAACAAGACCATGAGATGTTTAAAAGACCTAACAGAGGAAAATAAACTCTCAAATTCCTGATAGGATCATGTGCAATTTCTGGAAGACTTTGAAGACAGATAAGGCTGCAGAGATGCTATCCATGTTCCAGAACCTGGAAGGGGTTAGATACAGATTATAATAATAATACAAGGTTAAAATTTCAAACTGGTGTTGTAATCAACTCTGTTAACAAACTGGTATTGTAATCAACTCGAAGAAAAATTTCCACAGCATCTTAACATCCTAAAAGTTAACAGTAATTCATCCTGGATCAAATAACTTGAAAGGGACTTTGTAGGTCATCTAGTCTAACCAGCTGCTCAAGCAGGAGATCATACACCACTTCTGACAAGTGACTGTCCAGTCTTTTCTTGAAAGCCTCTAGTGAAGGAGGCAAGCAGTTCCACTGGTTAAAATAAATAAATAAATAAATAACTTTATTGTCATTGTACGTGTATACACAGTATACCCATACAACGAAATTCACTTAACACCCAAAGACCAGGTCCAACACACATAATCCCCAAACACACTCCCACCCACCACAATTCTCCACCCCTAAACCACCCAAACATCCACACAACAGACCAAGTAATGCTGTCCAACAGCTCACTGATGGTGGCCTTTTAGTTCATGGTTGAGTGCAATTATAGCTCTGGGATAAAAACTATTCAGAAAACGTGTGGTCCGAGTTTTAATTGTTCTGTATCTTCTGCCAGAAGGCAACAGTCCAAAAAGATTGTAAGCAGGATGGGAAGAGTCTCTGAGAATGTTATGCAACTTTCTCAACCAGTGAGATTCGAAAATGTCGTCCACGGCTGGTAGCTGGAGTCCGATGATATTTTGGGCAGTTTTAATGATTCTCTGCAGAGCTTTTTTGTCCGCTGCAGAGCTGCTCCCGTACCATCCAAGAATGCCGTATGTCAGGACACTCTCAATGGTGCTGCGATAGTAGGACAGAAGGAGATGCTGAGATAGATTTATCTTCCTGAGCATTCTCAGGAAGTACAGCCTCTTCTGTGCCTTCTTCACAAGCATGTTAGCATTCATAGTCCATGAGAGGTCCTCTGAGATATAACTGTCCAGAAATAAATAAAAATAATTACAGAATAATATTTGGAAGGGTCCTTGTAGGTTTTCTAGTCCAACCCCCTGCCCAAGCAGGAGAACCTATTCCATTTCTGACAGATGGCAGTCCATTCTCTTCTTGAAAGCTTCCAGTGATGAAGCTCCCACAACTTCTGGAGGCAACCTCTGTTCCAGTGGTTGATTGTTCTCACGCTCTCTCTCACTTTTCATTAAACTAGACATACCTAATTCCAACAACCATTCTTGATATGTTTTAGACTCCAGTCCCCTAAATCATTTGTGTTGCTCTTCTCTGCACTCTTTCTAGAGTCCTTTTTTTACATTGTGGTGACCAAAATAGAATGCAGTTTCCTAGGTATAGTCTTACCAAGGCCTTATAAAGCGGTACATGTGATTTTGATACTTCTAGTGTTGGAACATTCACAACTTCTGGAGGCAAGCTGTTCCTCTGGTTAGTTGTCCTCAATGTCAGGAAATTCTTCCTTATTTCTAGATGACATCTTTCCTTGAGCAGTTTCCGTCCATTTGTTCCAGGTTCGTTTTGTTAATACCATCTCTTATCAACCCGACATTTCATTTTGGAAGCACAGTGCTGGTGAGAACAGCGACAAATAGAATCCATGAAAGTGGGAGGTATAGATGACAATCGTGGAGTTTCTTGAAGTGGTTGTTCCTAATTGCTGAGATTGACACAGCCGTTTCTGAATTTCTGGAGCTGAGGAAGCATAATAATAACCTTTGGTAGTTGTCTAATGGAGGACTGTTGAAACTCATTATGGGTTCTAGGGATGAGTCAATGTATGAAACTCCATAATAAATATGTACACACCACTAGATGCCAGAAACTGATGGACTTCTAAATGTGCCTGCAGTTTCCAGCTAGAACATATTATCAAATGTTGGGCTGACAGCCAAGAGTCTTCTGAACTTCATCAGAGAAGAAGTACTAACACATTTGAATCTGACAATTCTCAACTTGCCATACTCCATAAACTTAAAAAAGAGGAGGACATTACTATCCAGTATTCCCACACTGGAGCGAGGGATAGAGAAGGGGGATTAGAGATGGCTGGGGTTGTGTGTGGTCAAAACAAAATTCTTTCTCTTGAGAACCAAGGTCGTTTTCACACCTGGCTGGAGGAAGGAGGAGTGATGTCACCATTCCAGCAGATGCTGCCTCGATTGGGCCATGTGACTGATTGTTTGGGGTTGAGGGGGAAAAAAAACTTCTACTTATATGTGCCAATACTCTTTGAGGAATCCACCTGCCTCGGAGTTCTTGCTTGCAATGGGTGTATTACTTGGAACCCTGACATTAAACCAACTCTCTACCCCTCGCTCTCTACCCCTCGCCCCTACCCTCGCACTGAAGCTCCAAGATAGCTTCGGCTCGGTCAGCTTCAGGATTGACAACTACTCCTACTTAGGAACAGTCTAATAGGGAGTCAGAATAATAGAATGACAAGAGAGGGAAGGGACCTTGGAGGTCTTCTAGTCCAATATCCTGTTCAAGCAGGAGACTCTATAGTGATGGTTAACCTTTTTGGCGCCGAGTGCTCAAAGTGTGTATGTGTGTGTGCGAATGCATATGCATGTGCCCAAACCCCCAAAATGCAATACGAGCGCCCCATGCATACGCAACCATCCCCTGTGCATGCGACCCAGCCCCCGTGTGCATACGCCCCATCCCCCACGTGACTCGTTTTGGCTTCCAGGTTGGTGCAGGAGGCCTTCCAGGTCGAAAAGGGGGTGCAGTGGGTTGCATTCTGAACCCCCAAAATGCAATGCGAGCACCCGCCTCACATGCGCCCCCCCACATATGCCCTGTCTCCAGTGCATGTGTGCTCCCGTCCCCTGCATGTGCCCCACCCACCACGCATGCGTGGCAGAGACCCAAAGATCAGCTGACTGGCGGGAGGCACACGCACATGCGTGGTGCAGCTGGGCTGAGACGACGGCTGGCATGCCTGCAGAGAGGGCTCTGTGTGCCACCTGTGGCACGTGTGCCATTGGTTTGCCATCATGGCTCTATAGCCATGATGGCGAACCTATGGCACGGGTGCCACAGGTGGCACACGGAGCCATATCTGCGGGCACGTGAGTGTTGCCATAGCTCAGCTCCAGCGCACATGTGTGCACCGGCCAGTTGATTTTTGGGCCTTCTGGTCCCACCGGAAGTTGGGAAATGGGCTGTTTCCAGCCTCCAGAGGGCCTCCAGGGGGTGGGGAAGGCCGTTTTTGCCCTCCCCAGGCTTCTAGAAAGCATCTGGAGCCTGGGGAGGGTGAAAAACGGGCCTACCGGGCCCATCGTGCCATCACGTGCTAAAAGCGGGGGGACTTGGGGGGGGTCACATGCGCATGCGTGGGGGCGGGGTGTATTGAATTATGGGTGTGGGCACATACATGGGCGACCTCCCCGCGCTGCCCCCGCTTTTGGCACGCGACGGCAAAAAGGTTAGCCATCACTGCTCTATAGCATTTCATACAAATGGCTCTCCAATTAAAACCCTCCGGCATTGGACACCCACAACTTCTGAAAGGCAAGACGTTCCACTGGTTGATTGTTCTGTGAGGAAATTTCCCCTTAGTTCTAGGTTGGTTCTCTCCTTGATTAGTTTCCATCAGAGGTAGTATTCAGGCAGTTTGCATCAGTTCGGGCGAACTGGTAGCAGCCTGCTCACACACACACACACACCCCGGCTCCAAGTCATGCTATTTAGGCACGTTTTTGAGGTCGGGGGCATGCGTGGAAGGTGTGCAAGTGAGGAAAACGTGCACGGGGTGAATCAGTGGTAAATATATGTGAAGCACACTCCTAGGTTTCACCCATTGCTTCTTGTCCCACCTTCAGGTGTTTTGGAGAATAGGTTGACCTCCTCTTCTCCCAGGTCCATCCTCCTCTGAAGGAGCCCTCGTCCTTCTTTTCACTAGATTAGACAACCTGCAACCGTTCTTCATGTTGTAGCCTCCAGTCTTCTCTCACCATCTTTGTTGCTCTTCTCCGCACTCTTTCTAGAGTCTCCACATCTTTTTTTTTTTTAATATCATGGCAAAAGTGCAGCTCTTTTGCTCGGCCAAATAAGGCCATCCTCTCCAGATCTTCAACTCTTCCACCTCTAGGATTGGAGAAGAAAACTCCCCCCCCCAAGTTTTGTATTTTTATTTTTTACAATCATATCATTGTGTGAACCATATGGCACCTGAGCATCTTATATTTTAGTACAAATAAAATAATATTCTTCATATTGACAATCTTATATAGTCTTGATAATAGTACACATATTTTGTTGAATTATAATCTTACATTATTTGATTATACAATATTTCAATATGTTATTTTTATGCCAATCACCATATTCTAAATGTCGCTCCTTTTACTACAAATGAAATATTAATAATCATATTTGTTGTATTTAACAGGCTTATATAGTACAAATAAATAATATTCTTCATATTTAGTGCAGTTGGCAATTTTATATATTGTTTTGATAATAGTACAAATATTTATGTTAAATTATAATCTTCCATTGTTTAATTATTCAATATTTCAATATGTTATTTTTATGCCAATCATATTGTTCAAACATTCTCAATACTACCATCGTTAAAATTCTAATTACCCCTGTTATTACTAACTTCACCTTATTATATAAAAATGTGTATTCCACTAACCTCCCTCTCTCTAATTTCCATCCCCTCTCTAATTTTTAAATTATGCCACTGTTATATTTAAAAAATATTCCCTTTCTATCCACATCTTAATACAAACAAAATAACATTCATCATATTTACTATGTTTGACAAGCTTATAGAATCCTAGATAATAATGCTTATATTTTTGTTGAATTATAAGCTTTCATTATTTAATTATTCAATATTTCAATATGTTATTTTTATGCCAATCATATTCCAAGTATCGCTCCTTTTGCTGCAAATAGAATATTAATAATCATATGTGTTACATTTAACAAACGTATATAGTTCTATATAATATAGTTTATATAATTATATAGTTCTGAGACGCAGTGGCTCAGTGGCTAAGACACTGAGCTTGTCGATCGAAAGGTCGGCAGTTCAGCGGTTCGAATCCCCAGTGCCGCGTAAATGGGGTGAGCTCCCGTTACCTGTCCCAGCGTCTGCAACCTAGCAGTTCAAAAGCATGTAAAAAATGCAAGGAGAAAAATAGGGACCACCTTTGGTGGGAAGGGAACAGCGTTCCGTGCGCCTTTGACGTTGAGTCATGCCAACTACATGACCACGGAGATGTCTTCGGACAGCGCTGGCTCTTCGGCTTTGAAATGGAGAGGAGCACCGTCCTCTAGAGTCAGGAACGACTAGCACGTATGTGCGAGGGGAACCTTTACCTTTACTATAGTTCTAATAATAACACACATATTTATGTTAAGAAGAAAACTTCCGCGCACCACAATTAAGCAATTCTTAATTGGAAGCTTTCGGTTCCTTGCCCTTCTCCCAGATTCCATCTGTTGTAAAACCACACCTAGAGAGAAGACAAGTGGCAGCTTGTGTCATAATAGAAGCAGAGAGTCTTCTTTGGCATGTTTGAATCACTGCAGGCCTATTAACTTTGCCTTGAATAAAAGACTAACAGAGTAGGAAGTATGAAATTTGTAGGTGGTAGATTCAGGGTAAGTAAGGAAGGCGTTGCCTTCACATCCTACACACTTGCTTCTTCAAAGTTGAACAATGCAAAGTTTGGGGATGAGTCTATCACTGGCCAATGAGGAACCTCCAGATGCAGATGCAGTATACAGTAGTGGCCCAAATTGTGGAAACCTTTTGGGAAAAGTGTATTTTTGAGGTTTGATGGCTAATAACACCACTTTTTTGGGGGCAGTTTCAAGATAATCCTATTCCACTGTTGGAATGGCCTGGGAATAGTCCAGACCTTCTTAACCCAACTGAAAATCTATGGAGCCGACTAAAGAAACTTGTTAGTCAGAAGCCACCCAGCAATAAAACCCAGTTCATAGAAGCCATCATTCAATCTTGGTTTCACATTAGAACAGCTGCAGAGCTAAAAGACTTGGTTCACTCCACGGGAAGACGTTGTAAGGCCCTAATTCATGCTAAAGGTTACCCAACGAAGTATTAACTGACATGGGGATCATTTTTGCATATCTCGTTTTTTCTACGTGTTTCACTTTTCTTCTTTACACCGTAACTGCTATTCTAATGGCAAATCCTTCATAAAAGTCATTGCATTACATTCTTGATTAAATTATCTTTCCATTGATATATAATTTTATGGTACTACTCCAAAAAAAAATAAAAAATGGTGTTATTAGCTAGTTTTTAAAAAATACACTTTTCCCAAAAGGTTTCCACCATTTTGGCAACTACTGTATGTCTAACTGGTGCTACCTGAAGGGATGATGGTTCTGCCCAAGAGAGGGCCCTGCCATGACATGCAAATATATCAGAAATAACACAATAACCAAGTTGGAAGGGAACTTGGAGGTCTTGCTCAGACAGGAAACCCTATACCATTTCAGAGAAATAGTTGTCCAATCTCTTCTTAGAAAGCTCCAGTGTTGGAGAATTCACAACTTCTGGAGGCAAGTTGTTCCACTGGTTAATTGTTCTAACTCTCAGGAAATTTCTCCTTTGTTCTAGGTTGCTTCTCTCCTTGAGTACGTTCCATCTGCTGCTTCTAATTTCAGGTGCTTTGTAGAATAGGTTGACCTTCTCTTCTTTGTGGCAGCCCCTCAAATATTGGAAGACTGCTATCCCCTGGTCCTTCTTCGTATTAAACTAGATTCCTTGGGAGAGTGCCCAGTTCTGCTATTGCTAAAACATCTTGTGGGTAGTTTTATATCAATATATATATATTTATTCCTTATACTGTCTCCATCTTCCTTTAAATATTAATAGAATCCACAGTATTCTATTGATCGATTGATTGATTGTCAGTAGCCTGACAATCAGCATCTCCGCTAGATAATTGACAGTCAAGCTGGAACTAAAATAATTAAAATAAAAATAGCAAAGAGGGGAAACTCAAACGTCCTCCAACCCCCAAATAAATTACCCAGAATTAATCCATGCATCAAAGAAGCCCTAAAAACACAAATGGAGTTAATTAAAACTATCTCCCAACGAAAATGCATGTTAAACATACTTATAAACATCATAGATGACATACTTATGCATTCTCATGGCCCTCAAGTATCACCCTAGAACAGTGATGGGTTTCAAATTTTTTTTACTACCGGTTCTGTGGGCGTGGCTTGGTGGGCGTGGCAGGGGAAGGATACTGTAAAATATCCATTCCCACCCTACTCCAGGGGAAGGATACTGTAAAATATCCATTCCCACCCTACTCCAGGGGAAGGATACTGTAAAATATCCATTCCCTCCTCAATCCAGGGGAAGGTTACTGCAAAATCCCCATTTCCTCCCGATCAGCTGGGACTCGGGAGGCAGAGAATAGATGGGGGCAGGGCCAGTCAGATTTTTTACTACCGGTTCTCTGAACTACTCAAAATGTCTGCTACCGGTTCTCCAGAACTGGTCAGAACCTGCTGAAACCCACCTCTGCCCTAGAACCAACACTTGCACATTTCCCTCAAGACACACCCTTCAAGACCTACAACAAGGACACACTCTCTTATAAAACAGCCCTTTTGTATCACATTTTCTTTGCAGCTACCCCCAGAGGCAAAGCTCTTTGCTTTGAGGAATAGATAAATCTCCTTCCCTTGCAACTGTCTGGATTTCATTTTGATTTTTTTTACTCATGCAACCCTGGCTTGAGTTGGAACCCCAACTTATTCTTCTGGCAACTTCCTAGAACGTTTGATGTTAAGTCCAACCTGCCCCAGTGTCCTCCAGCCCACTTCAACTTCCCTTCGACTTCCCACATTTTTAATAGGTAAAGGTAAAGGTTCCCCTTGCACATATGTGATAGTCGTTCCTGACTCTAGGGGGCGGTACTCATCTCCGTTTCAAAGCCGAAGAGCCAGAGCTGTCCAAAGACGTCTCCATGGTCATGTGGCCGGCATGAGTCAACGCCAAAGGTGCATGGAACTCTGTTCCCTTCCCACCAAAGGTGGTCCCTATTTTTCTACTTGCATTTTTTTTTTTACCTGCTTTCGAACTGCTAGGTTGGCAGAAGCTGGGACAAGTAACAGGAGCTCACCCCGTTACGTTGCACTAGGGATTCGAACCGCTGAACTGCCGACCTTTCGATCGACAAGCTCAGCATCTTAGCCACTGAGTCACCTGCTTTTAACCTTTTTAATAGTTGGAAGCAATTATTCATATGTAGGACACCGTCAAGTTGCAGGCATCTCCTTGGTATGAAGCAGGTGTTCTCTGAATGGCTTCTGTAGATCCACATAAACAAGCCAGGTGGTGATCTTGGCACAGAGAGTCAGTCACACCCAGTGCACAAATGATTCTGGAAATGGAGTGAAGTCACAAGATCATGGATCACTGAGGCTCCTCTGCTTGATTAGGGTTGAGATTCACATTGTTTTGTTTAAAAGTGGATGAGAAAACATGAATTCAGCAGTGGACATGGGTGGGACCAGCATGTAGGATAGAATCAGGGGTGAAATCTATTTACCTTCCTTACTGGTTCGGAAGCACACATGCTGCATACACCTTCTGCACATGTGCAAAATCTTCTGCGCATGTGCAGAGAGTAAAAAAACCCCATTACTTCCTGGTTTTAACGACACCCAGGTGGCGATCGCTACCAGATTGCCGAACCACAGAGAAAAATCACTACCAGATCGGGCAATCCGGTCCAATCCGGGAACATTTCATCCCTGGATAAAGTTTATAATACCTGAACTATGGGCTTTGTAGTACTTTGCACTGGCAAATTAACATGGTGTCAGCACTTCAAGCTGCATTTACTCTAGTGCTGACATAAGAAGGAGAAGTGGAGGCGTCTGGAAAGGGACGTTTGACTTTTCACCTACTTATTTTCCCTGGAGATAATATCCCCTAGGAGATGGGATGGGAGGGGGGAAATTCCTTTGAGCTGGAGCAGTAGATTAGGGGTAGAGTGACTTGGAAGATGGCCAATGAGTGCAGGGGAGTGGGGAACAGAAAGGGAGGGTTTTGGGTCTGGAAGTCATGTTGGCTACGATGGAGTCGGGGGTTAGAATGTCGTGCTTAATAAATGGGAGGTTTTTTTTTCATCAAAGACTTTGTTTGAAATGCAATTTATCTGAGACGACCTTGAAACCTGACACATGGCTTTACCTTCTTTAATTTAGTTCACATTTTCAGCATAAGCTTGTAAAAATGGAAGGCTGAAGTTTTTCCCTTAGCAACCAACTCGCTCTAACTAATTGCGAGATAGGAAATTTCTCAGGTTGAATAACGAAAGGCTTCCCCCTCCACCTCCCAACTGTGTGCGTTAAGTAGTTTCAACTTAGCTGAAATTGTATCTTTGCACAATGGAATCTGCGGGATTCGCAATATCTTTTCCCCTGCTAATGTTTTACTTAAAAAAAAAAAACTATTGGAAGAAAAATCCAATTTGTGCTGCTGTTACTATATGTAAATTGTTTATGCCCAATGTTGGAAACTTGAAAAGCTGCCATTTGGCCATCAAATACAACAAATGCCCGAGACACAACATCACACCATAAAGCTGAACTTCTGAACCTTCTCCCAAGATTCAACTAAAGAGCCCTTTGTACAGTTTCTATTAGGGGAAAAAAAAACTTTTGTTCTTTTCCCCTCGGTGAACTTTTCCTGATACAGCAGCAGCTACACGCAGGCTAAACACTGTTTTGCAGAGAGATAAATTAGTCCTTCATGAGTGAGTCACTGCCTCTCGCTCCTAAATATTTCTCGAGTTGCAGCAAATCTTCAGCATTTACTCCTCCAGTTTGTGAGATCCTTGCTTCCAAAATTACAAAACTCTCTTGGATGCACAATTATGCCTCTGGGTCCGCCTGGTGCAGGACACTGTAATTTATATACTTATGAGAGGTATCTAACATGTCATTAGTGTACAATCTCACTATTCTGGATCTCAATTCCCATTCCCTGAATATGTTTAGATCCGGGGTGTCAAACTCAAGTCCTGGGGAGTGGATCCAGCCTCCAGAGTGCTTAGATCTCGCCCACCAGGCCACCCTGGAAACAGCAAAGGACCGGCCCACAGCGCCTCTGCCAGTGAAAACAGAGCTCACGAAGGCTGTGGGTGGCCCTCCTGTGCTCCATTTTCACTGGCAGACAGTTGCAGGAGGCCGTCACAACTGAAAACCGAGCTCATGAGGGCTGCAGGTGGCCCTCCCGAGTTCCGTTTTTCCTGGCAGAGTGTTGCAGGAGTCAGTCGCAGGTGAAAACAGAGCTCGGGGGACTGTTTTTGCTGGCAGAGAGCTTGCGTCACCTCAGGCACCCCTGACACGAGTGATGTTGAGTTGACCACACCCACCCTGCCCCCCCCAAGTTCAAACACAACCCTGATGCGGCCCTCAATGCAATCGAGTTTGACACCCCTAATGTCAACTCACAAAGCATCCCTGTGTCAGCATCCCAGCACTGACATATATAAGGAGAGGAGAAGCTTGAACTTTTGCCTACTTAAGTCCTTTGAAGATTCTGTCTCTTCGGAGATGGGAGGGGGAGACATTCCTGTGATCTGACGGAGAAGGGATGAGGAAAGTGGCAAGATAGCCAATGAGACACAGAGAATTGGGGATCGGAAAGGGAGGGATTGGAGGGCAAAGGTCAGTACTGACAGCGAAAGAACCAGGTGTCAGCGTTCCAATTTGTGATCTCCCCAGCGCTGACATGAATGAGAGAGGGAGAAGCCTTGCTTTAATGCTGAGATGAACTTTCACTTAGTTTCCTGCTCTTTGGTAGATAACGTTACTTAGGAGATAGAGGGAGGGGGGAATTCCTGTGAATAGAAGTGCTTGGGACGGAGAGATGGATCTGCATGATGGCCAATGAGACATTGGGGATGAAGAACGGAAAGGGAGGGATTTGGAAGGAGATGCCAGTTTTGGCTGCACCCAGAGTTCAGGAATGACGTTGTTTTATTCTTAAATAAAGAAAAGATTCTTCAGAGACTTTGCGTTTGAGAATGAAGTTTATTTGAGATAACACCGAAACCTGACACCAGGGACAGATCACTATGCTCAATAAAGAGAAAATTTCCTCAAAGATCGGCAGTTTGGAAATTCATTTATTTTGAGATAGCATCGAAACCTGACACCCTGACCTGCTCTCGAGTTGCCATAGGCAAGGGGGGTGGGAAACCGATGAAGCAACATGGCAGCCACAGACAGGAGCACATTCCAGGCATATCTTTCTCAAGGCTGTCTCACAGGGTTACTGACAGCGGCCGGAGGGGAATGGTCTCTACAACGCACGAAGTTGCTTCCTGTTGGCAAATATGATTGATGACACACCCTGGGGGGGGGAATAAGGTTAGGATTAGGGCCGTAAATTATGTGGGGTCAGAGTTGGCTTCATTTGCGTATGTGCTGACATGGAGCTCCTAATAAATAACTGGATTTCTTTTGAAGCTTGGCTCGAGGCTCATGATTTAATTAGGGCATCGGTCGGAACCCTGACACCTGGTTTAGATCCACTGAAAAGAGAGATCTCTTCCCCTCCCCCTCTGAGTTTAACTTCAGGTGAATCCAAGAAAATCTAGATCACCGTTTTTCTCTCCCATCTTCGAGCTGTTCTTCAAATTCTGCCACGGACTCTCATTTTTCTTCTTAACCTCACAGGCATTGTTGTTTATAGGTTGCAAAGACAAGAGACTTTTAAGACCACAATCGCAACAATCTGGAGTTGGCAGATAGCAGACATGCTGGCTCCATATTAGAAATAGTGCACAGCAATTTTAAGGCTGAGGTTTGGAAACCAATCCATCATGGATTATTCTACCAAGTTCGCTCTTGTTCACTTGAGTCATTTTGGTATACATATATTTTTATTAAAATGTGTAAACAAGAAGATGAAAACTAACCCAAACTAATATAAAGGAGAAAAAAGAAAAAGAGGCAACTGGACTTTCTGGGTTTTCTTTGAAGACGTTTCAGTTCTTATCATCTCAACACAGAGCTGAAGAAGCTTCTTGGATGAGAAGTGAAACGTCTTCAAAGAAAAAAACAGGAAGTCCAGTTGCCTCTTGAAAAAAACACCTTTGGGACATGATTTGGATGACTTAGAATCTCCATAGAGCTTCTCTCTCAATTACATGATTTGATTCTACATTCAGTAAGCTATCCTGCCTACACATCAAAACCATAAATCACAAGTGTTTGTTTTTTATTGTATGCAAGAAGTTCATAAGTGGTTTCCCATCACTAACAAATATACAGCAGATAATATCTTTTCTCTAATCAAAGAAGTCAATTTGTCCATTTCAATAACATCCTCCATAGTAGGTAGTGTCAAATTGTTGTGGAGATGGGAATTAAAGAAACATCCCGTTTAGGGCAGACAGAATCAGCTTAATTATTTATTGCAATAAAGGATCAAACCTTGGTATCGCTATCAAGTGTTTGAACGCCATATGATTTTCAACTCAGAACATTTATACAGTTTCAAACAAAGGATTCTGTGAAGTCAGCAATTCATATGGTCCTATACATTTGTCATTTTTAATTGACATTTCCTAATTACTGAGTTTGCAGAACAGTTATAATAATTCTTCTAAAAAGTTACTGAAGCGTATTTTTCAAATTATCTCTTGTTGAAACAACAATATGGACATCTCTGTTACTCTGACCTTCAAAGTGTAAATCACCTAGACTGTTCTTATCTGTGACAACTGAGAGGCCTTGAAGTAAGAGTCCTACTAGAAAGGAATGTGCCTGCCTATGTGCTGGATATAATTGCAAGCAATTTCTCTCTTACAATATTAAGAACAAAGAGGGCCCTTCAGTGACCATCTAGTTGGATCTGTTTTTACTTTATTTATTATTTTATTTGTTACCTTTCCCACCATAAAATAGTTCCATCTCTGGGCATATAATAATCTCGCCACGGTAATTATATATTGAAATAATCTTGTATGTTTTTTTCCCCCCAACTTGCTCGGTTGAGTTATTGGTGTTAAGGATATCTGGAAAAGATCTTGCATCCCAAACCAGAAACTTTTCTTTCAGAAGCAGGAAGACTTCAATAGTCCTTTTAAAATAAGAGTCCAATTTGAGGCAGGCTACGATGACTTCAAGATAGAGCTCCCACCAGATATGTAGAATGGTTGCAGGAATTGGGTAGGTCTAGTTTAATGAAAAGAAGGACCAGGGGTGACATGATAGCAGTCTTCCAATATCTCAGGGGCTGCCCCAAAGAAGAAGCAGTCAAGCTATTCTCCAAAGCACCTGAGGGCAGGACAAGAAGCAACGGGTGGAAACTGATCAAGGAGAGAAGCAACTTAGAACTAAGGAGACATTTCCTGACAGTGAAAACAATTAACCAGTGGAACAACTTGCCTTCAGAGGCTGTGAATGCGCCAACACTGGAGGCTTTTAAGAAGAGGTTGAACAATCATTTCTCTGAAATGGTATAGGGCTGTGATGGTGAACCTATGGCACGCCTGCCCGAAGTGGCACTTTTACTGTGTGCCCTGTGTGGAAGAATTTACCTCATGATAAATTGATAAATTTACCTCATGCTGGATTGATTTAGCTCATGGTGCTCCTGTTTGCCTGACTATCTAGTCTGCTGTGTATATAGTTGTAAAATATATTTATTTATCTAAAACAGGGGTCCTCAAACTTGGCAGCTTTAAGACTTGTGGACTTCAACTCCCAGAATTCTCCAGCCAGCTGGCTGGAGAATTCTGGGAGTTGAAGTCCACAAGTCTTAAAGCTGCCAAGTTTGAAGACCTCTGATCTAAAACCACAAGTTCGTGTCAGCGTCTCTGACTCCATTTGGACACCGGCTGCACAATTCCCTGACACTTATCTAGCATCAATTTATTGTTGACCGTCGGTTGAACAGATTCTCGTGTATAAGCCTGAGCAATAAACCATCTTAACTAGAACTTAACTTGGTGCGGGCCTGGATGGGAAGAAACAGACTCAGACTCAACCCATCCAAGACCGAGTGGCTGTGGATGCCGGCATCCCGGGATCTAGTGGTTCCGTCACTCGTGATCGGAGGGGAGGTACTTACTCCCTCTGAAAGGGTTCGCAATCTGGGTGTCCTCCTGGATTCACAGCTGTCTTTAGAAGATCACTTGACAGCCGTAACCAGGGGGGCTTTCGCACAGGTACGCCTGGTGTGCCAGTTGCACCCTTTCCTAGACTGGGATGCCCTCACCACGGTCACTCATGCCCTTGTTACTTCTCGGTTGGATTACTGTAACACCCTCTACATGGGGCTGCCCTTGGGATACACCCGGTGGCTTCAGCTAGTCCAGAATGCGGCCGCACAGGTTGTTACGGGAGCCTCTCGTTACTCCCGTGTAACACCTCCCCTGTGCGAGCTGCACTGGCTGCTGGTGGTCCTCCGGGTTCGTTTCAAGGTGCTGGTGCTCACCTATAAAGCCCTACATGGCTTAGGCCCGGGGTACTTGCAGGACCATCTTCTGCCATCCTCCCATCGTCCTGTGCGCTCTCACAGAGCGGACCTCCTCAGGGTGCCGTCAGTCAAACAATGTCGGCTGGCGGCCCCCAGGGGGAGAGCGTTCTCTGTGGGAGCGCCGACCCTCTGGAACGGTTTGCCCACCGGGCTTAGGACAACCCCCGACCTCCTCTCCTTCCGCCGCGAACGGAAGACGTGGCTTTTTCATCAAATGGACTGACCCGTTGAGGGGGGTTTTTACATTGTAATAATTTTAATTAATTTTAATTGGATTTTAATTTATATTTAATTCATATTTTTATATGAATTTTTATCTTGTATGTTTTATCTTTATATGCCGGCCTGAGCCCTTCGGGAGAAGGGCGGCATATAAATTGCAATAAAATAAAATAAATAAAAATAAATTATGGTCCATACTTTGGGCCTGACCGATAGCCTTCATTCCATTCCCAGCTGAAAAAAAGAGCCTTGGTAGTACAGTGGTTTAAGGCACCCTGTTATTAAGCTGGTTATTAAGACCAGCTGCCTGCAATTACTGCAGGGTTCGAATCTCGCCAAGGCTCAAGGTTGACTCAGCCTTCCATCCTTTCTAAGGTAGGTAAATTGAGGACCCAGTTTGTGGGGGCAATAAGCTGACTTTGTATAAATATACAAAAGGATGAAGGCTATTGCTTAGCGCATTGTAAGCTGCCCTGAGTCTTCGGAGAAGGGCGGCATATAAATCAAATTTAAAAACAACAACAACAACAAAAAAAAAACATCAGGACAATTTTTTCATTCAGAGATAACTTTCCTAGTTTTCGGGACTTGTTTCAGCTGCTGGTTTCATGGACCAGTTCTGCTCTCTCCTTCCTCTCCTTGAAGATAAACTCAACCGGTTTTCCGAGTCAGCCTGCTTAATTATAAACTGTACAGCCTTCCCACAGGCTTGTCTCTCTCTCTCTCTCTCCTGTCATATTTCTCTTTTCCTATTTGCACAATACCCAAACCATCAGCCGCTCAGGTGAGTCACACAGTTTGGGCAACTAGGATGTGAAGAAAACTCCAGCTGAGCCAAACATAAATCCCCAATCCAGATATTTGGGGATTTAGGTGGTGAAAAACCTACTGGAACCTAGGGAAAATTAGACTTCCACATTAAGGGTTGTGATTCACAGATCTTTACACATCACCTAAAGGCATAAGGGAAAGCCACAAACATGTTCCAAAGTGTTGACTTTGATTGCTTAATGATCACGTCTCTGGTTTGGAGAAGTTGGCTAAACCCCAGACCAGTGGTGAAATCCAATTTTTTTTACTACCGATTCTGTGGATGTGGCTTGTTGGGCGTGGCAGGGGAAGGATACTGCAAAATCTCCATTCCCACCCCACTCCAGAGGAAGGATACTGCAAAATCCCCATTCCCTCCCCACTCCTGGGGGAAGGATATTGCAAAATCTCCATTCCCACCCCACTCTGGGGCCAGCCAAAGGTAGCATTTGCTGTTTTATTTATTTTTTTTAATTTTGATTTATATGCCGCCCTTCTCCGGAGACTCAGGGTGGCTTACAATGCGTTAAGCAATAGCCTTCATCCTTTTGTATATTTATACAAAGTCAGCTTATTGCCCCCACAATCTGGGTCCTCATTTTATCTACCTTAGAAAGGATGGAAGGCTGAGTCAACCTTGAGCCTGGTAAGATTCGAACCTGCAGTAATTGCAGGCAGCTGTGTTAATAACAGGGTGCTTTAAACCACTGTACTACCAAGGCTCCTCTGGTTCTCCGGACTGCTCAAAATTTCCGCTTCCAGTTCTCCAGAACCTGTCAGAACCTGCTGGATTTCACCCCTGCCCCAGATAAATTACATAATGGAGCCAAACGAGAAAACAAAAGCAGAATTAGCTTCTATGCAAAAGAGCAGCGTCTTCTCTAAACCATCCTGTGGAAAATGTGAATTTAAAGCAGTCACCACCATATAAAAATAAATCATCAGCAGGAGGTCATAACAGTCTTAGCAGCCTGATCCCAAGATTATATTTGTGGAGAAGTAAGATTTATGAAGATTCACTTTGGAAAAACCCAACGAACGTACAATGATCGGGTTGGAAAGGACATTGGAGATCTTCAAGTCCAATCATATACCATTGCAAACAAAAAGTTGTCCAGTCTCTTCTTGAAAATATCCAGAGGTGGAGCACCTACAACTTCAGTTCCACTGGTTATTTCTTCTTACTGTCTCCTTAGTTCTACGTTCAATTTTTCTCTGATAAGCTTCCACCTGTAACTTCTTGTCCTGACCTGAAGTGCTTTGGAGAATAGGTTGGCCCATTCTTCTCTGTGATAGCCCATCGAGTACTGGAGGACTGCTATCATGTTACACCCAGCCCTTCTCTTCATTAGATCAGACATCTCTAGTTCCCTCAACTGTTCTTCATAGGGTTGAGCCTCCAAACTCCTTATCTTCTTGCTTGCTCTTCTCTGCACTCAAACAGAATGGCCGAGTTGGAAGGGACCTTGGAAGTCTTCTCTTCCAACCTCCTCCTGCTCAAGCAGGAAACCCTACATGGGGCTGCCCTTGTGGTGCACCCGGAGGCTCCAACTGGTCCAGAATGCGGCCACGCGAGTTGTTACGGGGGCTTCCTGTTACTCCCGTGTTTCACCTCTCCTGCGCGAACTGCACTGGTTACCGGTGGTCCTTCAGATCCGCTTCAAGGTGCTGGTACTTACCTATAAAGCCCTTCATAGCATGGGCCCGGGGTACTTGCAGGATCACCTTCTCCCTGCCTCCAACCGCCCAGTGCGCTCACATAGGACTGCCCTCCTCCGGGTGCCATCGGCCAGACAATGTCAGATGATGGCGCCCAGGATGAGGGCGTTCTCTGTAGGCGCACCGACCCTCTGGAATGGGTTACCCTCAGGCCTCCAGATGGCCCCTGACCTCCGCTCTTTCCGCGGTGACCTGAAGACGTAGCTTTTCCAACGAATTTGCTGATCTGATGGGAGCTTTTAACTTCATTCTTGGGGATTTTAATTGAGTATTTTAGTTGTAATTTGACTGTTTTATTGTTTTATCTTTGTGAGCCGCCCCGAGTCCTTCGGGAGAAGGGCGGCATATAAGTATAAATAAACTAAACTAAACTATACCAGTGATGGCTAAACTTTCCCAGACTGAGTGGCCAAAGCATGCATGCGTGTGTGTGAAAGCACGCGAGTGAGAACCACCAAAATGCAATGCGTGTGTACTCCCGTTCATTCGCCCCGCCCCCATGCATGCACGTCCCCCATATGTGCCCCACCCACTGTGCATGTGCATCCCCGATTTTGCCCTGCCCCCGCATGTGCCCCGCCCCCCATGCGCTCCCACATGTGCACACCTCCCCACATGCACCCTCTGCAAGAGTGCACCACCCCCCACATGCACCCTGCCCCCCTGCATGTGCTCCACCTTCCGTGCATGCACGGCAGAGACCTGAAGACCAGCTGGCCGGTGGGAGGACAGACACATGTGCGGCGGAGCTGAGCTGAGCTGAGGCGACAGTTCACATTTTTATTTTATTTATTTTTATTTATTTTTAATATGCCGCCCTTCTCCGGAGACTCAGGGCGGCTTAGAATGCATTAAGCAATAGCCTTCATACTTTTGTATATTTTATACAAAGTCAGTTTATTGCCCCCACAAACCGGGTCCTCATTTTACCTACCTTAGAAAGGATGGAAGGCTGAGTCGACCTTGAGCCTGGTGAGATTTGAACTCGCAGTAATTGCAGGCAGCTGGATGTTAAATGCTGCCTTAGTAGGAGGCATTAGCCTCCTACGCCACTCAGGCTCAGAAATGCCCACAGAGATGGCTCTACGTGCCACCTTTCACCACTGTCCTATACCATTTCAGAAAAAAGGCGGTCTAATCTCTTCTTGAAAACCCCCCAGTGATGGAAACGCCACAACTTCTGGAGGCAAGCTGTTCCACTGGTTAACTGTTCTCACTGTCACTTGTAAATTACCCCAAAAGAGAGAAAAGGAATTTCTTGCTCAAGGCGTAAGAAAAGAATGCAAAAATTGGTGTGTTGCTCAACATGAAAAAAAGAGAGCCATAAACCATGCTTTCATGTCAATAGAAAACGTAAACCCATCACAGAAGTTAAAGGAGAGAGAGACTTCTTCCCCTAGGCTGAAAAATTTACTGGGTTGGTGTCTCTAACTTGAAATATTTAGATTTTTCTTGGTCTACTCTCTCTCTAAGTAGAAGATAGGTTACTCAGGAGAAAGACTATGATACGGCTAAACTGTGGGTTTTAAACTGTGCTTTCTGAGTTGGTAATTTCTTGCAGATTTTTCGTTACCCAACTAGGTCACATCATCAGTTCTAGAACGGAGTAGAGAGTTTGCTCTCTGTTTATATGCAAGTATGTTGTTTGTCTAAGTTGGTCATTCCTACAAGCAGTAAAACACTTGTTGTGACCAGGGCCCAAGTAGTGATTACCAAACACAATTCAGTCCTCAACAAACTTATTTTATTAAAACAGCTGAGAATTAGTCCAAAGCAAAATTCTTAATAACCAGTCCCTCTGCCTTATCACCAACCTTTGATATCTTTGGCAACCTGCCAAAGGCTCTTCTTGGCAAAACCCCCACAAATATTGGAAGACTGCAATCATGTGGCCCCAAGTCCTTCTTTTCATGAACTTGAATATACCCAATTCCTGTAGCCGTTCCTCATATATTTTAGCCTCAAGTCCCCTAATCATTTTTCTTGCTCTTCTCTGGACTCTTATGGGACCAGAAAGAAACACTGAATGTAGGAAAGTGAAATGCAATGAAAGCAGTGGTGGTATTCAGCTGGTTTATACCGGTTCGGGCAAAATGGTAGCATCGTTCGCCATGCGTGCATTGGGGGGGCACAAGTGGGAGACACACACGCATGCCCGGGGGGCACACACACATGTCTGGGGGGCGGGGGGGATCACACATGCATGCCCAGGGGTCAGAGGAGAGCACAGTGTCCCCCCCCGGCCCATTTTGGGCCTAGCAGGCCTCCCTGCAGCTTCCTGGGGCCAAAAAAGGGCCCCTCAATTGTCACAAGAAAACCCTCAATGGACCACTTTGGTTCTGGTAGCTTCAGAGAAACTTGCAAGTAATATTCTTTGGCTATTTTCTGCAAACAAAAAATGTCCATAGGATAGCCATCAGCTGGATCCAGACCTACGACCATATGATTTGCTGAATGACCCTGATATTTGGTTAACGGCTGTAGTAAAACCAGTAATAAAATTGATCGTCTGGTCATGTGATGACTCGATTTATGACTACATTGATTTATGACCAACACTCCGGGTTCAGCTGTGATCTGAAGTTAAAAGTCTACCTGTATCTCAATTTCTGGAGATTTTCCTATCTCTGATTAACAAATGTTAGATTAAAAAGAACTCACTGGATTTTGCAATCCCTGTCATCTATTTGGTTTTTCATTCCATGGTGTGGAATAATTTAGAAGGCTGTCAGAAAAATGTGCAAATTTGTCTTCCAGATACTTCTAGATTAGACACAGAGCTATTTTAAACTCAAGGACAGATGGTGCATTCGAAAACTTCTTCTCATCGTTTCTAGTGAGTGACTCACCAATTTCCTCTTCTCTGACCACAGAGTTGAAACCTCCTTGTAACTACAGAGTATTGCCTCCCATTAGGAATATTCCTGGACCTTTAAGGCAGGGATGAAATGCTCCCGGTTCGGACCGGATCACTCGATCCGGTAGCGATGGTGGCGGGTGGTTCGGAGAACCGGTAGCAAAAATTCCTGCGCCCCCCCCCCACCATGTCCAGCAGAGCCGCGCGATCATCAGAGGCTTTTTTTTTTTTTTTTTACTTTTAAATGCATTTTTTCTACAACATCTTCGGCTGAAAAAATGCTTTTAAAAGTTAAAAAAAAAAGCTGATGATCATGCGTTTTAGCTGGGATCGGCAGAGGCTTTTCAAAGCATTTTTTTCTGCAACCTCTTCAGCCAAAGGGGTTAAAAGCCTCTGACGACCCCAGCTAAGTTGTTGGTTTTAGCTCTGAGCTTGGCAATTTGGTTGCAAACGCTTTGTCACCGTTCGAGGAGACATCGTCCGTGCATTTTGAGTTGTGCTTGTCTGTACCTTTTTATGAGATGCAAATTAATCTGAATGTTGTTCATCATATGTTCATATGATCTGATTTCGGACTGTTTGATTGGCTGGCAGTTGTTGTTGGCTGTAGTTGAGTACCATCTGTGTAATGCAGATTAGGATTAGAGTTGTTTATCTGGGTGCTTCTGAGTACTTAACTACAGCCCAGCAACAAGAGCCAGCCAATCAAACAGACTGAAATCAGACCATGACTCAGAAATATCCGAACAAACAACATGGAAACTAATTTTTCTTCGAGACCGCCTTCTGCCACCAAGAGCCTCCCGCCGGCCAGTACGCTCCCGCGGAGGTGGGCTCCTTGGGGTGCCGTCGGTCAAACAGTGTCGGCTGGCGGCCCCCAGGGGGAGAGCCTTCTCTGTGGGGGCACCTGCCCTATGGAACGAATTGCCACTGGAGATAAGGAGGATTCCAGATCTATGCCCCTTTCGCCGTGCCCTCAAGACCTTCCTATTCCAACAAGCCGGGCTGGCCTAACTCTTTTAATTGAGTAATTTAGTTCTTAATTTGATTTTAAATTGGGGGTGTTTTAATTGTAATTAAATTAAAATTTAATTGTAATTAAATTGTAATTAAAACAAAATACTATTTAATTTGTTTTAAACTATTTTTAAATTTTGTATTCTATGTATTTTTATCTTCGGCTGTTCACTGCCCTGAGTCCTTCGGGAGAAGGGCGGTATTTAAATTTGAACAATAAATAAATAAATAAATTTGCATCACATAAAAAGGTATTTGTAATGCTCTCTACATGGGGCTCCCCTTGAAGAGCGCTCGGAGGCTCCAGCTGGTCCAGAATGCGGCCGCGCAGGTGGTTATGGGCGCAACTCGTTGTGCCCGTGTGACACCCCTCCTGCGCGAGCTGCACTGGCTCCCAGTGGTCTTCCGGGTGCGATTCAAGGTGTTGGTTACCACCTTTAAAGCGCTCCATGGCATTGGACCTGGATACCTTCGAGACCGTCTTCTGCCACCAGTAGCCTCCCACCGACCAGTCCGCTCCCACAGAGAGGGTCTCCTCAGGGTGCCATCAGCCAAGTTATGTCGGCTGGCGACACCCAGGGGGAGGGCCTTCTCTGTGGGAGCCCCAGCCCTGTGGAACGAACTGCCCCCAGAAATACGTAAGATCTCCGACCTCCGGGTGTTTCGCTGCGCACTGAAGACCCTGTTGTTCCGCCAGGCCAGGCTATCAATATAATAATTTTAAATTGGGGTATTTTAAATTTTTCGGGGTTTTAAATCGGCCAAATCTATTTAATTATTTTAATTTTTAATCATTGTTGTGTCTTGTGTTTTTAAATTGGCTGTACACTGCCCTGAGTCCTTCGGGAGAAGGGCGGTATAGAAATAAAATTATTATTATTATTATTATTATTATTATTATTATTATTATTATTATTATTATTATTATTAGACCTGTGTGCTACAGAGGAGCACAACTCAAAACGCATGGACGATGTCTTCTCGAACGGTGATGAAACGTTTGCAACCAAATCACCAAGCTCAGAGCTCAGACCGACACCCTAACTACCAACCCGAGTTACAAATATTCAAACGCCATGGTCATAAATGTGAAAAACAGTCATCAGTCACTCTTTTTCAGCGACGTTGTAACTTTGAATGGTCACTGAGTGAGAGAAATTGTAAATTGAGGACAGCTCGTATGATTAAATTGTCGAGCCGCTTGACATTGTTTCTTGGTTCTTTTTGATGGCCACGGACTGGATGAGAGACAGAGCCGAGATAAATAAACAAATAAATCTTTGTGCTAATATGTGGCCTAGCAAACGATCGTTGCACTTATGCCAAACCTAAAAACCTCCTATTACAATCATATTTAAATTTCATGGCCTATTATGGATGCCATTACTAAGCTTCTTGTATATAATAACCCATCACCACATGCAACATGATGAAGCTAACCTGAATAAAGTTATTCATGTCCGTTGTAGGACGACAACAAAACCACAAAGGTGATTTCCCTTCCTTCTGCTCCCCACAGCTGCCCAGCTGCCCATTACAAGCCACAAGGACCACAAAATAACAAGATCCTGACATGGTTGAACCAATGATGCCATCATGTCCTAGTATCCCGCCACTCAACACGTTCCAGAAACAAGCTCATTTCCTTGACAATGTCATAAATGCACAACGTTGTCATTTGCTGAGTCTTGCCTATGGGGTCCACAGCCGAAGGTGAAGCTTCTCTGGAATTTAGGAGCCTTGATAGGATCAACCACTGATGGTCTTTGAGAAAGAGGTTGGGCAAGAAGACCTCCATGGTCCCCTCCAACTCTGTCATTTCTGAAGGATGAAGTTGTGCTGAAACAGACAAAGGTTAGGGGCAGAGGTGGGTTTTAGCAGGTTCTTACCAGTTCTGGAGAACCGGTAGTGGAAATTTTGAGTAGTTCGGAGAACCGGTAGTAAAAATTCTGACTGGCCCCACCCCCATCTATTCTCTGCCTCCCGAGTCCCAGCTGATCGGGAGGAAATGGGGATTTTGCAGTAACCTTCCCCTGGAGTGGAAGGTTGTTCTAGGTTAGTCCTCGACGTACGACCACAATTGTGTCCAAAATTTATGCTGCTAAGCGAGACAGTTATTGAGTGAGTGTTGCCCCATTTTACGACCTTTCTTGCCACAGTTGTTAAGTGAATCACCGGTTATTAAAGTTAGTAACACGGTTAAATGAATCTGGTTTCCCCATCGACTTTGCTTGTTGGACGGTCGCAAAAAGGGATCATGTGACCCCCCCAGGACACAGTAACCGTCATAAATCCATGTCAGTTGCCGAGCATCTGAATTTTGATCCCATGACCCTGGGAATGCCAGGTGTGAAAAATGGTTGTAAGTCATTTTTTTCAGCATTGTAACCTTGAATGATGAACGATGAATGATGCACAATGAACTTTGAACTTTGAACTATGGCAAATCTAGACAGCATTCCAAAAAGCAGAGACATCACCCTGCCAACAAAAGTGTGTATAGTCAAGGCTGTGGTTTTCCCAGTTGCAATGTACGGCTGTGAAAGTTGGACCATAAGGAAGGCTGAGCACCAAAGAATTGGGGCATTTGAACTCTGGTGCTGGAGAAGACTCCTGCGAGTCCCTTGGACTGCAAGGCCATCCAACCGGTCAGTCCTAGAGGAGATCAACCCTGACTGCTCTTTAGAAGGCCAGATCCTGAAGATGAAACTCAAATACTTTGTCCACCTAATGAGAAGGAAGGACTCCCTGGAGAAGAGCCCAATGCTGGGAACGACGGAGGGCAAAAGAAGAAGGGGACGGCAGAGAACGAGGTGGCTGGATGGAGTCCCTGAAGCAGTCGGCGTGAGCTTCAATGGACTCCAGAGGATGGTAGAGGACAGGAAGGTCTGGAGGAACGTTGTCCATGGGGTCGTGATGGGTCAGACACAACTTTATGACTGACAACAACAACAACTTTGAACATTTATTAAACAATCAGTAATAAATTGAGGTCAGACCAGCCACTTTTGAAATGATTTCAAACCAGGGCAGGATTATAATCTTTTTTAAAAAACTTTTTTATTAGTTTATTGAAGTATAAGATACAAATAAAAGAAAACTATGAAAAAGTAAGAAGAGAGGAAGGGTAAAAGAGGGGGTGTAGAGTAATGGGAGAAAAAAAAAGGAAAAAGGCTTTTTGGCACATTCAAAGGTAATAATATTAGAACTACGTTTTGCTTTTACACAACAATATGTGCAAGCCATATCTATAACAATGTAAAGGTAAAGGTTCCCCTCGCACATATGTGCTAGTCGTTCCCGACTCTAGGGGCCGGTGCTCATCTCTGTTTCAAAACTGAAGAGCCAGCGCTGTCCGAACACGTCTCCGTGGTCATGTGGCTGGCATGACTCAACGCCAAAGGCGCACGGAACGCTGTTACCTTCCCACCAAAGATGGTCCCTATTTCTCTACTTGCATTTGTTACGTGCTTTCAAACTGGCAGAAATATAACAATAAGACTGTCTAATTTTACAAAAACAGAATCAAAGATTATAATCTTAATTTACATGTCCATTCCGGGCCTGTTGGGGGAATAATTCTGGTCATCGAAGTCCACCCATCTTAAACTCGCTAAGGTTGACAAACCGCGCCTCTAGAAGATGGGACACCGATTTTCGCGTGGCTTATGGGTGAGGAGAAATGGAGAGATGGACAAGAGCTCATTAGAAAGAGAGAAACCCAAGAGCATTATTAATTTGTGGCTTAAGTCAGCGTGGGAGGAGGAAAGAAACCCGCAGCAAAGCACTTTGGGGTAATAAACAAAGCAGTAGCACGTTAAGTCTTGTAATTAAGTTTCAGATATTAAATCAGAGGGTGTAGTTAGAGTTGGCCGCGATGAGTAGATATACATACATACACAAACACAATATCTACATAAAGGCTGGTATATAAACTTTGCATTACGTCGGTCTGGTAATAGCCTTGTTTTCACTTCTTAGTGAACGTCTCCGTTGGGTGTGCATTGTCTAGCTCCGTAATGGGGAACCTACGGCATGTGTGCCGGAAGTGGCACGCAGAGCCATCTCTCCAGGCACGCGAGCTGTCACCTGTTACTTTTCTGGGTTCCAGCGTGCCGGCCAGCTGGTCTTCACATGAGCGGGAGTGCCAGAAATCGGGAGACTGGTGTGCATGTGCATGCCGGAAACTGGAGTAGCAGCTGCCCGACACACGCATGTGTACCGGATGGCTGCTCTTCCGGTTTCCGGAACTCACATGCGTGCTGGCCAGCTTGTCTTTGCACATGAATGTGTGCCAGAAACGGGGAGATGACATAGCTGGTGTCAGGGGTGAAATGTAAAATTTGTTACTATCGGTTCTGTGGGCGTGGCTTGGTGGTAGAGGTAATATGACTGAGTGGGCGTGGCCAACTTTTTTTTTTTAACTTTTAAAAGCATTTTTTCTACAATCTCTTTGGCTGAAGAGGTTGTAAAAAAAAATGCTTTTAAAGCGTCTGATGATCCCAGCTGACTTGCCTGATCAGCAGAAGCTTTTTTTCCTTTTAAAAACATTTTTCTATAACCTCTTCGGACGCGATCATCAGAGGCTTTTTTTTTTACTTTTAAAAGCATTTTTTCGGCCAAAGAGGTTGTAGAAAAAATGCTTTTTAAAATTTTTAAAAAGTCTCTGATGATTGCACGGCTCAGCTGGGCAATGGCGGGGGGGGGGGGCAGGGATTTTTGCTACCAGTTCTCCGAACCACCCGCCTCCATCGCTACCGGATCGGGCACTCCGGTCCGAACCGGGAGCATTTCACCACTGGGTGGAATTCCATTTTTTTTTAACTCTGTGGGCATGGCTTGGTGGGCGTGGTGTTGCTTGGTGGGCGTGGCAGGGGAAGGATACTGCAAAATCCCCATTCCCTCCCCATTCCAGGAGAAGGATACTGCAAAATCCCCATTCCTTCCCCACTCTGGGGCCAGCCAGAGGTGGTATTTGCCGGTTCTCCGAACTACTCAAAATTTCCACTACCGTTTCTCCCAAACCTGTCAGAACCTGCTGAATTTCACCTCTGGGCCACCACCAAGTAGGCCATTTTATATGGTCCCACCACATATACAGTACATTCCTAATGTCTTCCAATATTTGAGGGGCTGTCCCAGAGGGAGGTAGTCAACCTATTCTCCAAAGCACCTGAGGCCTACACAAGAAGTAACAGATGGATGATCATTAAAGAGGGAGCCAACTTAGAACCAAGGAGAAATTTCCTGACAGCTAGAATGATTAATCAGTGGGATGTATAACCGTGGGACTCTGTAACTTCAATAAAATTTTTATTTATTATTATTATTATTATTATTATTATTATTATTATTATTATTATTATTATTATTATTTCTATGCCGCCCACTCTCTGAGGACTCTGGGCGGCTTACACCAAAGACAGTCTACTAAATAGCCTATTGCCCCCAACAATCTGGGTCCTCATTTTACCCACCTCGGAAGGATGGAAGGCTGAGTCAACCTTGAGCCGGTGAGATTTGATCCGCTGATCTGCTTGTCAGGGTGGCAATTAATCCCATTCTGCTTTTGGGTAATTGCACCTTGATTTAGAGAAGTGGATCGAGGCTTTTCCCTTGAAGCATCCTTTAAGAAAATAAACCCGAAGATATATTTTCTAAGAAAAACTCATTTATTTGTTATAAAGAAAATAAAACATCTCACTAGCTAATTAGTTACATCTTGGCAAAGCTTTCCCCGGCCAGACCTCTCCTGGCTGGAGAACAAAGAAAGTGAGAAGAAAGTGAAAGAATGTGGACATGCGCAGTTAGCTTAAAGATAAGAACTTGGCAAGCTACGGTAAGTCTGAAAGTCCAAAAATAAAAGCTCATCTGGTAAATACAAAAACGCAGTGACACTGCTGAACTATCAGTCATCTGAAGTAGCTGCAGTACTGCCCCCTAACCACTGCGCCAACCTTGTCACGATTATTTCAGAATAGAGAAGGATCTTGTACTTCCACAGGTCAAAGCATTGTTGGAAGGTATACAGGCTTTGAGGAAGACTAAGCAAGAATAGATTATTACTACAAAGCACCTGAAGGCAAGACATGAAGCAATGGATGGAAACTAATCGAGAGAAGCAACCTAGAACTAAGGAGAAATGTTCCGACAGTGAGAACACTTAATCAGCGTGATGGCTTCCCTTCAGAAGTTGTGGGTGCTCCATCGATGGGGGTTTTCAAGAAGAGTTTGGACAGCCATTTATCTGGGATGGTGTAAGGTCTTCTGCAGGGGTGATTTTTGCTATCAATTCGCTCACACCTGTGCCACATCTGCGCTTCAAGGTTTTGGTTACCACCTTTAGAGCGCTCCATGGCATCGGACCAGGGTACTTACGAGACCGCCTTCTGCTACCAATAGCCTCTCACCGACCAGTACGCTCCCATAGAGAGGGGCTCCTCAGGGTGCCGTCGGCCAAACAGTGTCGACTGGCGGCCCCCAGGGGGAAAGCCTTCTCTGTGAGGGCACCCACCATCTGGAACGAGCTCCCCCCGGAGATACGGAGGATCCCGGACCTGCGCACGTTTCGTCATGCTCTCAAAACATTTTTATTTCAGCAGGCTGGCCTGGCCTAACTCTCCCTTTTAAATTTGTAAATCGTTTTAATCTGTTTTATAAATTGGGTGTTTTAAATTTCTTTTGGCCAAAAAATTTAATAATTTTAATGGATTTTTAATGTTTGTATTATCTGTATTTTATCTTGGCTGTTCACCGCCCTGAGTCCTTCGGGAGTAGGGCGGTATAGAAATTTGATTAATAATAATAATAATAATAATAATAATAATAATAATAATAATAATGTGCAGAAACTTTTGTGCATGCACAGAGACGCATGCACAGAGAGTATTTGATGACATCCGGGCAGGTATCTGTTATCTTATACATGCCTGACAAATAAATAAGCAAAATAATAGAGAGAGGGGGGGGGAGAGAGAGAGTGAGTGTCGGAAGTCAATGCTTCTTATCCTTCCTCACTTCTCTTCCCTCTCTTCCTCCCAATGACAGAGATGATTCAAAGGCCACCTTGGCCTCAGGGTGTTGAGAAGCTTCCTCTGTCATTGAGCTGGGCGATTAATCCCTGCGAGTGGAAACTCAGGGCTTCCCTTGGCACCGGGAAAGAGGCCACCGTCTTCAGTGAATGAAAGGAAAACCCACAAGGGAAGAAAAGAGAAAAGGGAAGCCTCCATCACCAGAAATCAGGAGAACCAGAAAGAGATCTGGGGCAGGAGGGCAGCTGCCTCTTCCAGGATGGCCCCCTATAGCCCTTCCCATCTATGGTACCCCAAAGTCTCCATGGAAGATGTGGAGAAAGACAGGGATCCCCCTGTTCCCACGGAGGGAAGCATTCCTGAAGGTCACCCCTAGTTGACTTGGCATTGTGGCTAGAAGAGAAAGGACCACTGGAACGCCATGTCTATGGAGATCCTCCATCATCCAGGTCACGGTTGTCCCAAAGGTGCTTCTCCCAAAGACAAGTGGACTTCCTTGGGTTGGGTGAGGAGTGTTCTCCTTGAAAAACATTTCGCTTCTCCTCCAAGAAACTTCTTCAGATCTTCTGCATGAGAAGCAAAACCTTCTCAGGGAAAAACTCCAAGGAAGTTCAGCTGCCTTTGGGGAAAGCACTTTTGGCATCGCTGGGATGTCAGCCCCACCCTTCTGCCTCTCGCTAGCCAGGGTGTGTATGTGTGCGCCCCACATTTTGGTCCTGGAGGGCCAAACTGGGTAGATAAAGGATTCCGACTGGAGATTGGAAGAACTGGGCTGGGAGGGGGGGGGAGGCTGGGGTTAGGAGACACGACCCCTGGTTCAGCCTCTCTCCCCACGCCAGAGGGTCAGCCCAGCCTCCCGCCTCCCACTAGTCAAGGGGGACCATTTCTGACAGATGGCAGTCCAGTCTCTTCTTGAAAGCCTCCAGTGATGAAGCTCCCACAACTTCTGAAGGCAACTTCTGTTCCATGGGTTGATCGTTCTCACTGTCAGAAAATTCCTCCTTATTTCCAGGTTGAATCTCTCCTTGGTCAGTTTCCATCCATTATTTCTTGTCTGGCCTTCAAAGGTGCTTTGGAAAATAGTTCGCCCCAATTTTGGCCACAGAAGCAAAAGATGCGCCGTGGGGCGCATCATAAGGCACTCCGATTGGAGAGTGGAAAAACTGGAGTGGGAGGGCGGAAAGGCTGAGGTAAGGAGGCGTGACCCCCCCCCCCTGTCTCAGCCCTTCTCCACACCCACCCCCGAGGGTCTCCCCGCAGCTGGGTCTCCGACGCAGGGCTCAAGCAAGACGCCGCAGAGGCTGGTCTCCGGCCGTTCCGCAGGGCAGGGCGCGGTGTCACCGGCTGCTCATCCCCGCCCTTGGCCGCCCGGTCCTTAAATGCCGAGCGATGCAGGCGCCGCCGCCTCTTCTTCCTTCTCCTTCTCCTCCTCTTCCTCCTCCGATCCGTTCAGCCGCTCACCATGAAGCCGCTCCTCGCCGCGCTGCTAGCCGGCCTCCTCTGCATGCGGACGGGTAAGGCGCGCCCCGGCTCGCCCCGGTGGGAAAGTCGAAAGTTGTGGCTGCGTCCATCGTGATGCTACAATTCGTGTCTCGGGGGGGATCGGAGGCGATTTGAGCCGGGCGGGGGTCCTAAAGTGCCCGGGGAGCTGAAGCACCCCCGATTAAGGTGGGATTCAAAGATCTGCGCGAACCTGCAATGCCAAGTTGGGTTAAGTGTTGGCTTGGCCAAAAAGCGGTGCGGTTATTTATCGTGGTTGTCCGGGATCTGGTCATTCTGGGCATTTTGGATGGGGGGAAATATTGAAAGGACAGATTAACAGAGTTGGAAGGGACCTTATAGGTCATCTAGTCCACCCCCCCCAAGCAGGAGACCCTTCACCATTTCTGACAGAGGGCAGTTCAGTTTCTTCTTGAAACGTTCCAATGATGAAGCTCCCACAACTTCTGAAGGCAGCTTCTGTTCCATTGAATATAGAATAGAGTTGGAAGGGACCTTCTAGGTCATCTAGTCCACCCCCCCAAGCAGGAGACCCTTCACCATTTCTGACAGAGGGCAGTTCAGTTTCTTCTTGAAACGTTCCAATGATGAAGCTCCCACAACTTCTGAAGGCAGCTTCTGTTCCATTGAATATAGAATAGAGTTGGAAGGGAATAGAATATAGAGTTGGAAGGGACCTTCTAGGTCATCTAGTCCACCCCCCCCAAGCAGGAGACCCTACACCATTTCTGACAGAGGGCAGTCCAGTCTCTTCTTGAAAGCCTCCAGTGATGAAGCTCCCAGAACTTCCGAAGGCAACTTCTGTTCCGTGGGTTGATTGTTCTCACTGTCAGAAAATTTCTCCTTATTTCTACATTGAATCTCTCCTTGATCAGTTTCCATCCATTATTCCTTGTCTGGCCTTCAGGTGTTTTGGAAAATAGCTTGACCCCCTCCTCTCTGTGGCAGCCCCTCAAATATTGGAACAGTATCCTGTCTCCCCTGGTCCTTCTCTTCACTAGACTAGCCATGCCTAGTTCCTGCAACTGTTCCTCATATGTTTTAGTCTCCAGTCCCCTAATCATCCTGGTTGCTCTCCTCTGCACTTTTTCTAGAATCTCAACATCTTTTTTTTTTTTAAAGACCTCTCTAAAGTTCTTTACAAACGATTCTTTAGCATCCTGATTTAGCCTGGTTTAAGCCAACTATGGTTTCTTCAATAACCCCCCATTGTCCTGGTGCCAAGGACAGCCCGGCCTCGAAACTAAATCGACCTACCGGATTAGAAGAGTTCAAATGTGCTTGGGATGTTGAGATTTATGGTTTAAAAACAAGCAATCATCGTTTCACTTGACACAGTGCATAAATCTAAACCATTGGGGTAATTAGCGGGTTGGTGCGTTACACAGTCTTGGATCAGTTAGGAAAACTACAGTGGGGTCGTGTGAATTTGCTTTGGTTTCAAGAAGGAAGGAAAAACTGGTCTTTGTAGACGCAGATTCGTAGAATCTGATGGGGATATCGGGAGGTCATCTAGCCCAACCCTCTCCAAGCTTTGCAGAGAAAAGGGTTTGCAAGGCCCCCCTTTGAGAAGATGCTTTTTGTGGCCACTCAGTAGTGCTGACAAGGGGATGAACATCCAACTTTTGCATTTTGTACTTTTATAGTTTTGTAATATTCTATATACTGTGTTTTCCCCAAAATAAGACCCTGTCTTATATTTTTTTGAACCCTGAAATAAGCGCTTGGCCTTATTGCCATGCGCTCAAAAGCCTGATTGAGCTTATTATCAGGCATGTCTTATTTTGGGGGAAATATCTATCTATCTATCTATCTATCTATCTATCTATCTATCTATCTATCTATCTATCATCTATCCCTATCATCTTTCTTTCTTTCTTTCTTTCTTTCTTTCTTTCTTTCTTTCTTTCTTTCTTTTCTATCTATCTATCTATCTATCTATCTATCTATCTATCTATCTATCTATCATCTATCCCTATCATCTTTCTTTCTTTCTTTCTTTCTTTCTTTCTTTCTTTCTTTCTTTCTTTCTTTCTTTCTTTCTCTCTCTCTCTCTCTCTCTCTCTCTCTCTCTCTCTCTCTCTCTATCTATCTATCTATCTATCTCTATCTACCGTGTTTCCCTGAAAATAAGATCCTGTCTTATAGTTTTTTTGAACCCTGAAATAAGTTCTTGGCCTTATAGCCATGCGCTCAAAAGCCCGATTGGGCTTATTATCAGGGGAGGTCTTATTTTGGGGGAAAACAGGGTAGATAGTTTTATTTTTATTTATTTTTTTAATATTTTGACCTGCCCAGAGTTACCCTGCAGTAAAATGGGTGGCGGATAAATTGAATGGAGGGATGGATGGATGGACAGATGGATGGACGGACGGACAGACCAATGCAGGTAGTCCTCGACTTACAACGGTTCACTCAATGACCATTCGAAGTTGCAAAGGCAGTGAAGAAAGTGACTTCTGACTATTTTTCACACTTACAATCCTGGCAACGATCCCCAAGGTCACGGGATCGAAAGTCTGCCGCCTGGCAAGTGGCTTGTACTTATGTCGGTTGCCGTTTTCCTGGGGTCACGGGTGACCTTCTGAGAAGCCAAGTCAATGGGAAAGCCAGATTCACTTAACAACCGTGTTACTCATTTAACAACTGCGGTGACTCGCTTGGCAACGGTGGCAAGAAAATGTCATAAAATGGGGCAAAATTGACTTACCAAATGTTTCACTTAGCAACAAAAGTCTGGGGCTCATAAACTGCGGTCGTAAATCGAGGACTGCCTATAGATAAAATCCAGGAATAGGAGAAACTTGGAAAGGAGGGAAACGCCCATTAATTTGAAGTTTTCTGAATGTAGCTGGTACCTCTTATCTTTGGACGGATAAACAGAAATGCTGGTTTTACATTTGGCTTCATGTTATGCATGAAGCATAATTATTATAATTATTCCTGAGTTGAAGACAGAAGAATAGAATAGAATAGAATAGAATAGAATAGAATAGAATAGAATAGAAATAGAAATAGAAATAGAATAGAAATAGAAATAGAAATAGAATAGCATAGCATAGCATAGCATAGCATAGCATAGCATAGCATAGCATAGCATAGAATAGAATAGAATAGAATAGAATAGAATTCTTTATTGGCCAAGTGTGATTGGACATACAAGGAATTTGTCTTTGTGCATAAGCTCTCAAGAAAAGAATTATCTTGGTTTTTCCGCTCCTATTCCTCCTTTACTTTCAAATACTCCTTTTTTAGTAGTTTTTTAATTAGTTTATAATGTAGCATTCAAAGAAAATATAAAAGTAAAAGAAGGCAGGAAAAAGGGAAAAGAAAAGTGGGGAAAGAAAAAGGGCAAAAGAAAAAAAAAGGCATTGACTTCTGACTTTCTTCGGTGCAGAGGCCTCAACATCAAATTTCAACTTTTTAACTTTTTACATAATCGTATTAACTAGCCATTTCTATAACAACAAACCCATCGAATCTGTAAAACCCCAAATCAAAGTTTCATTTTTTTCCCCCACCCCAAGCACAAAGTCCAGAAGCGGTTTCCAAGCAGAAGCAAAAATATTTGTATTTCTTTCCTTGAATAGAACCGTCAATTTAGCCATCTCTGCTAATTCCACCCGTCTTTACTTCCAAATATTCCTGTAGCTATTTACGTGCAGGTGTTGGCTTGTGAGGGCGAGACGGACAGGTGTGGCACGGCCTGGCGGGTCGGCAGCTGGCATCCCTGGCCTCAAAACTGCCCTCGTTTGAGACTCTCTATCATTTTGTCTTAATTGCAGCAGGCCTTCAAATAGGCTGGCAATAAAGAGCATCCCAGCCAGGGTGGGGCACGGGACACCTGCCTGATTTTCCACCCCTCCCTGAAAAAAACAGCTCAAGGGGTGGGTTGGAGGAGTAGAAAAAAGCAGGGAAGCCCGGCATCCTGTGTCACCTTTCGTAAGTCACAACACGCTTCATCAACCTCCATTCAGGGAAAACATCTCTCTGCTGATCTACCTCAATTTTTTTTTGCCGATTCCTCAACGCTGCCAGGTACCTTCTCCTGCCAGGGTGCCACCATTCAGATGTGAAGATGGCAATTCCCAGCTTTTTGGGGTTTTTTTTTTTTAAAGCTCTGGGTTAAAATTTCTCCTGCATGAAAAGAAACGTTTCCAAGTTGACGCCCTCAATTGAGAGCCAGTTTGGTCTAGTGGTGAAGGCACCAGTCTAAAAAGCGGGAGACTGTGAGTTCTAGTCCTACTTTAGGCATGAAAACCAGCTGGGCGATTTGGGCCCAATCACCAGGAGACTGTGAGTTCTAGTCCCACCTTAAGCATGAAAACCAGGTCTTGGGCCAAACCCGAGGAGATGGCGAGTTCTAGTCCCATCTGACTGGGTGACTTTGGGCCAATCACCAGGAGACTGTGAGTTCTAGTCCCATCTTAAGCATGAAAGCTGGCTGGGTGACTTTCGGCCAATTACCAGGAGACAGGGAGTTCTAGTCCCATTTTAGGCTAGAAAGCCAGCTGGGTGATTTTGACCCAATCACCAGGAGACTGTGAGTTCTAGTCCCATCTTAAGCATGAAAACCAGGTCTTGGGCCAAACACGAGGAGATGGTGAGTTCTAGTCCCATCTTAGACATGAAAACTGACTGGGTGACTTTGGGCCAATCACCAGGAGACAGGGAGTTCTAGTCCCATTTTAGGCTGGAAAGCCAGCTGGTTGATTTTGGACCAATCACCAGGAGATGGTGAATTCTAGTCCTACCTTAGTTACGAAAGCTGACTGGGTGACTTTGGACCAATCACCAGGAGATGGTGAGTTCTAGTCCTGCCTTAGTTATGAAAGCCAACTCAGTGACTTGGGCCAGTCTCTCTCTCTCTGTCAGCTCAGTTCACTTCACAGGGTTGTTGTTATGGGGGGGAGGAAGGAGGAGGAAGGTGTGTTGAATATGTTCACCTCTTTGCATTATCGGTGAAAATAAAAAAAAAAGTTTGGGATACAAATAATAAACTGTCTGTGCTGCAAAAGAAAAACAACAACAACAACAACTCAGTTGTCATCTGGACAAATGGGGAAAAAAAGAATGATCAGAGTTTGCTTCCCTTGGCACAGCTATCTAGATTGAAGGGCACAGCTGGCAGAGTGTTGCTAGACGAGGTTGAGGATGCTTAACCCCAGGGGTGAAATGCTCCCGGTTCGGACCGGATCGCCCGATCCGGTAGCGATGGTGGCAGGTGGTTCGGAGAACCAGTAGCAAAAATCCCTGCCCCCCCCCATGCCCAGCTGAGCTGCGCGATCATCGGAGTTTTTTTTTTTAACTTTTAAAAGCATTTTTTCTACAACCTCTTTGGCCGAAAAAATGCTTTTAAAAGTAAAAAAAAAAAAAAGCCTCTGATGATTGTGTGGCTCAGCTGGAATCGTCAGAGGCTTTTAAAAGCATTTTTTCCTGCAACCTCTTTGGCTGAAGAGGTTGTAGAAAAAATGTTTTAAAAAGAAAAAAAAAGCCTCTGACAATCAGGCAACTCAGCTAGGATCATCAGAGGCTTTTAAAAGCATTTTTTTAATAACCTCTTCGGCTGAACCACCGGTTCGCCGCACATTCACACGCTCTCTTCGTGTGTATTCCTTCCACGTGTGTGCCCGGCCTCGAAAACATGGTTAAATAGGATGGCATTACGCTGAGGCTGGTGGGCAGGCCCACCTACAGTCGCGCTATCAGATTGCCTGAACTGGTACGAACCGGCTGAATACCTCCTCTGAGTAGCAGTGATACTACAATCTTGAATCCTCGCAGCAGAGGTGGGTTTCAGCAGATTCTGACCAGTTCTGGAGAACCGGTAGCGGAAATTTTGAGTAGTTCGGAGAACCGGTAGTAAAAATTCTGACTGGCCCCTCCCCCATCTATTCTCTGCCTCCCAAGTCCCAGCTGATCGGGAGGAAATGGGGATTTTGCACTAACCTTCCCCTGCCACGCCCACCAAGCCATGCCACTCCTACCAAGCCACACCCACCGAATCGGTAATAAAAAAATTTAGAACCTACCCCTGCTTTGCGGCCTGCCTGGGGTTTCGAGCGATGTGTAAACTGTAATTACATCCCCACGACAGATGGGATGGGATTTAAGTAGGGATTTTGGAAAGATGCTGCCAGCTATTACAAAACAGGCTGTTAATAGGAGCAAACAGCAACAGGGTGAAGTCACTGCAATCCGCACCACACCTACAAGCAAACACACACACACACAAACACAAATGCACAGGTTGTCCCGTGCACGTCTCTCCCACACAAATCGCTTTTCTTCCCGAAGGAACAGAGCAAACAGCAGCGTGGGAAAAGTTTCTGGGAGTTTGAATTGCAGAATGAGAGAGGGTTACGCTTCCTTCTCTTCCTCCCTTCTCCTCCTGGTTATTGTTGTTGTTGCTGCTCTTCTTCTTCTTCTTCTTCTTCTTCTTCTTCTTCTTCTTCTTCTTCTTCTTCTTCTTCTTCTTCTTCTTCTTCTTCTTCTTCGTCTTCTTCTTCGTCTTCTTCTTCTTCTTCTTCCTCCTCCTCCTCCTCCTCCTCCTGTCCTTCTCCTTCTCCCCCTCCCCTTCTTCTTCTTCTTCTTCTTCTTCTTCTTCTTCTTCTTCTTCTTCTTCTTCTTCTTCTTCTTCTTCTTCTTCTTCTTCTTCTTCTTCTTCCTCTCCTCCTGCTCCTGCTCCTGCTCCTGCTCCTGCTCCTGCTCCTCCTCCTCCTCCTCCTCCTCCTTCTCCCCCTCCCCTCCCCTTCTTCTTCTTCTTCTTCTTCTTCTTCTTCTTCTTCTTCTTCTTCTTCTTCTTCTTCTTCTTCTTCTTCTTCTCCCTCTCCTTCTCCTTCTCCTTCTTCTTCTCCCCCTCCCCTTTTTTTCTTCCTCTACCTCTACCTCTTCCTCTTGTTTTTCTCCTCCTCCTCCTCCTCCTCCTTCTATTTCTTCTTCCTCTCCTCCTCTCCCACCATTTGCCCAGTTACATTTCCACCCAGGCCTTCTCCACTCCCTTGGACTTCCAACCAAGGCGTTCTTCTGCAGATCCAACTTCCCAGTGTCTCAGATCTAGGGAGGGCCCTCTTCTAGGCCAACCCAGGAGGCTACAACACGGAAGGCACAAAATTGAAACGGTTGGGATTACCTCATCCCTGGTGCTGAGCAGAGCAGACCGTTTGCAAAACTACCTTGCCCGACATCTTTGCTAAGAGGTCATTTCGAAAAGAGGTCAGCAGGTTGCCTGCAGCAGAAGACGCCCACAAATACCAGCAGGCAACATGTAATGAAAGATGAAAACATTTTGGTTTCGTAAGACATGAACGAATTAACCACACGCCCCATGGAGAAACTATTGGTATTGCGTTCAAACCACAACCTACCTCCAACAATGCAAAGGAATCCGTAGGACGCCAGCTTTCTCGTAGATCCAAGTAGATAGATTCACCCTACATGATAGGCTCAAGATCCAGATGGATCTTTTTTTTTTTATTGAAAAGTTTTAAAAAGTTTACATATTTATCCCCCTCCCCCTTCCCTCCACCCTCCCCAACCCGCCCCCTTTTAAAAGCATTTTTTCGGCGGAAGAAGTTGTAGAAAAAATGCTTTTAAAAGTGAAAAAAATAATTAAAAAAAGCCTCTGATGATCATGTGACTCAGCTGGGCATGGTGAGTTGGGGGGGGGGCAGGGATTTTTGCTACCAGTTCTCCGAACCACTCACCACTATCGCTACCGGATCGGGCAATCCGGTCTGAACCGGGAGCATTTCACCCCTGCTCTGTGGGGGTTCCAGGCTCCCCCTACTTTCCAAGCAGACACCTACAAAAACAGGTAGGACATGCGTAACCCCCCCCCAAGAAAACCCACCCTTCAGGGTCAAAATAGGAGCCTTGGCAGTACAGTGGTCTAAAGCACCCTGTTATTAAGACCAGCTGCCTGCAATTACTGCAGGTTCGAATCTCACCAGGCTCAAGGTCGACTCAGCCTTCCATCCTTTCTAAGGTGGGTAAATTGAAGACCCAGCAATAAGCTGACTTTGTATAAATTATACAAAAGTATGAAGGCTATTGCTTAGCGCATTGTAAGCCGCCCTGAGTCTCCGGAGAAGGGCGGCATATAAATCAAATTAAAAAAAAAATAGTGAAGTAAAAAGTGAATAATTTACAAGAAAAGCTAGCTGACCAAATACTTTCCAAAGCTGTAAAACCATCTGACACATTGGGGTTTGTTTTAACTCTGCGAAAGGAGGAACAAAGTTCAGAGAAATTCTTGAGGGGTGAGTGTGACAGTCTTTGTGACAAGAGGAAACAAGGAGAGGTGGGAATGACGGCTCTTTAAATGTCAGTTCCTCTTGTCTGTCTAAATTCCGGTATTTGAGAGGTTGCCACAAAGAGGAAGGGGGTCAACTTATTCTCCAAAGCATCTGAAGGCAGAACAAGAAACAATGGATGGAAATTAATCAAAGAGAGAAGCAACCTGGAATTAAGGAGAAACTTCCTAACAGTGAGGACAATTAATCAGTGGAACAGCTTGCCACTAGAAGTTGTGAATGCTCCAACACTGGAGGTCTTTAAGAAGAGATTTGACAGCCACTTGTCTGAAATGGTATAAGGTCTCCTGCTTGAGCAGAGGGCTGGACTAGAAGACCTCCAAGGTCCCTTCCAGCTCTATTCTGATTATTAAACAAGAATATTCTGATTATTAAGCAAACAATACAGATGGCCTTGGCTCAGACCCTGCGGTTAAATTCCACAGGAATTGCAAACAAAACAAAACAAAAAAATCCATGTAGAGATTTCAACCTTCTTCACGGATTTGTTGAAGAATTTCCAAGAATTTCTCCCCAAGTCCCATTTCAGCCCAAGTGAGAGTAGAAGTCAAAATTCTTGATGTATACTTTGCCAAGCTTTCATTCCAGGTTAAAGGGAGCTTTTGACTATGTACGTTAGCCTTCACGGTTAAAACACAAAAATCAAAAAGAACCATCCGGTAGCACGAAAGAATCTACTTTTTATTCCATTGTGCGGATTGGGATAGGTGCTAACTGGAGCACAGGCTAGATAATGTCAGAACTACGGAATACAGAGTTGGAAGGGACCTTGGAGGTCTTCTAGTCCAACCCCCTGCTCAGGCAGGAAACCTTATACCAGCGATGGCTAACCTTTTTGCCATCGCATGCCAAAAGCGGGGGGAGCACAGGGAGTCACGCGTGTGTGCCCACACCCATAATTCAAAGCGCCTCCCCCCACATGTGTGCACGACCCCCCTGCACTCCCCCCGCTTTTCACATGTGATGGCACAGTGGGCCCAGTAGACCCGGTTTTTGTCCTCCCCAGGCTCCAGAGGCTTTCTAGGAGCCTGGGGAGGGTGAAAACAGCCTCCCCCCCACCTCGGAGGCCCTCCGGAGGCCAGAAACAGCCCATTTCCCAACTTCCAGTGGGCCCAGAAGGCCCAAAAATCAGCTGGCTGGCACGCTGAAGCTGACCTAAGGCAAAGCTTGCCTGCCCACAGATACGGCTCCGGGTGCCACTTATGCCATGCATGCCGTAGGTTTGCCATCATGGCTTAAAACCATTTCAGGCAAATGGTTGTACAATCTGTTCTTAAAAGCCTCTGGTGATGGAGCAACACAGGTTGAAACTAAACCCTGGCAAGACCGAGTGGCTCTGGTAATGTAGGTAGGTAAGCGGGTCCAGCTGGATGATCACTGAAGGGCCCTCTTTAAGAAAGGAAATGTGCTTGTTTGAGGGAAGCCAATTATCTCCAGTTGAAAGGAGAGAATTCCTTTGAAGTAGAAACATTCACAAGAAGGGCCTCTCAGTTGTCAGAGATAAGAGACATTTGGTGATACACAGTATGAAGGTTAAAGAGATCAAGTATGACCACATGTAATATTAACAAGAGATAATTTGAATCTATGCTTCAGTAATTGGCAAAAAGAATTATGACTGTTGTCAAAGAATAAATGAAACAGTAATTGGGAAGTGTCAATTAAATATGACAAATGTATATGATCACATAAACTGCTGAGTTAACAGAATCCTTTGTCTAGAAGGGTATAAAAACCATTGTAGCTAATTTCTGTCTTTGTTCAACGCTTCATGTACAGAGCTTTGAACCTATTGCGCAATATACAATGTCTCTGGCTAACTCTGAAAAGTTGTGTTGGTCTTATTAAATCCACAACACTGGGTTTGGGGTTTGTTGGCTCAGGGAGAATTGGCACCTCTGGTCTTGGATGGGGTGGCACTACCCCAGACAGATCCTGTGCCAGGGGTGAAATGCTCCCAGTTCGGACTGGTACGGCCAAACTGGTAATGATGGCAGCCGTGGTTCGGAGAACCGGTAGCGATGGCGGTGCGAGACTCCGCCCACCCGCCCGGTTGTCGTTACTTCCTGGTTTTAACCAGGAAATGATCTGTTTTTTACCCTCTGCGCATACGCAGAAGGATTTGCACATGTGCATGTCCACCCCCCTTGTGTCACAGGTCACGTTAACCAACCAAGCAGGCGATGAACTTCTCATCACACCCTTCTGCCATTGTTATGGCAGATTGGGCTGACCTTGGTTTTCAGGAGCCTTATTGTTGTTATGTCTGGCGCTGTAGAGGAAAACATTCTACATTCTTCAACTCCCACTCCCACTTACACACACACACACACACACGTTATGCATGGCACCTTAGAAACGAAGCAAAATAAAGTATGGCTTCATTTAGGTAGTTTCGAGAGTTGATGCATTCTTTCTATGCTTTAGCCTCCAGTCCCCTAATCGTACGCCATGTTGGCTTGCTGGTTTATTCCAATACAAGTAAATATGAGCCAGCCATGTGCAGCGGCAGCCAAAAAAGCCAATGCAGAGAAGAGCAACCAGGATGATGAGGGGACCGGAGACTAAAATATATGATGAACTGTTGCAGGAACTGGGCCTGGCTAGTCTAGTGAAGAGGAGGAGACATGATAGCATCTTCCAATATTTGAGGGGCTGCCACAGAGAGGAGGAAGGGGGTCAAGCTATTTTTCAAGGCACCCGAAAGCCAGACAAGGAATAATGGATGGAAACTGAACAAGGAGAGATTCAACCTGGAAATAAGGAGGAATTTTCTGACAGTGAGAACAGTCAACCCATGGTACAGAAGTTGCCTTCGGAAGTTGTGGGAGCTTCATCACTGGAGGCTTTCAAGAAGAGACTGGACTGCCATCTGTCAGAAATGGTGTAGGGTCTCCTGCTTGAGCGAGGGGTTCAGACTAGATGACCTACAAGGTCCCTCCCAACTCTGTTATTCTATAATCTGTAAAAAGTAGTTACAACTGTTCATTTAGTGACTGCTTAAAGTTACCACAGCCGTAAAAAAAAGTGACTTAGGGTTTTTATTTTCACATTTAAGAACCCTTGCAATACCCCCAAGGTCACGTGATTCAGATGCTCGACCACTGACTCACATTTAGGACGATTGCCAACGTCCCAGGGTCACGCGATTCCCCTTTTGTGACCTTCGGACAAGCCAAGTCACTGGGGGAACATTAATGACTGCTATGATTTACTTCACGAAGGTTGTGGCAAGAAAGGTTTTATTTATTTCATTTCATTTCATTTCATTTCATCTCATCTCATTTCATTTTATTTTATGATGCTTATAAGGCTTTGCAAAATTGCCGGGATCTCTGCTCATTTCATGATGTGACTTTAATGCAAGTGTGTTTGCTTCTTTCTATGCACCCCTTTGCAGTGTCTTCGCTCGCGTGCTTCCAATGCGACAAAGTGGACAGTAACAACAAATGCTATGCCATACAGCACTGTGGGGAGAACGACCGCTACTGCGTAACAAAATATTTTGGTGGAGGTCGTGGTAAGTGAGTGTACCCCTCTGGGAGCTTTTCATTCTGTAATTGAAACAAATGCTTCTTTTACAATGGAATGGAATCAGAAGTGGTATTCAGCAGGTTCTGACAGGTTCTGGAGAACCGGTAGCGGAAATTTTGAGTAGTTCAGAGAACCGGCAAATACCATCTCTGGTTGGCCCCGCCCCCATCACTTCGCTGCCTCCCGAGAGTCCCAGCTGATCGGTGTCTCAGCTGATCAGCTGGGTTTTCTTTTGTTGTCCTGCACAGGAGAACGGAGCTGGAAAGCAGGTTAGCGGGCTGGGAAGGAAATGGGGATTTTACAGTATATCCTTCCCCTGGAGTGGGATGGAAATGGGGATTTTACAATATCCTTCCCCTGCCATGCCCACCAAGGCATGCCACACCCACAGAACCGGTAGTAAAAAGAATTTGAATACCACCATGGAATGGAACGGTATGAAGGCTATTGCTTAACGCATTGTAAGCCGCCCTGAGTCTCCGGAGAAGGGCGGCATATAAATCAAATTAAAAAAAAAAAAGAAAGTGGTTCCATCCCAGACGCTTAATGGACCCTGAAGGGTTTCAGAAGGAGCTTGGGGAGATACCTGACTCCCTTGTCCACAGTCCATCCAAGACCCTGGAATAAGGCGGCATCCGGGGCATTGGACCGGATTGCACCTTTGCGGCCTCTCAATGGGCCAGGAAAGCTCCCTAGTTTACTGAGGAGCTCCGGGAGATGAAGCGTCAGAAGAGACGTCTAGAGCGACGCTGGAGGACCAGTAAATCCGCATCCGACCGAACACTTTTGAGAGCCTTTATTAGGACTTATTTAGTGGCGATACGGGCGGCAAAATGTTCACATTTTTCCACACTTACTGCGTCCGCTGATTCTCACCCAGCCGCCCTATTTAGGGTGACTCGCTCCCTCTTTAAGGTAGGGGGAACGGAGGAGCCCTTGCAGGGTAGAGCTGAGGAATTTGTGCAGTTTCTGTCGGATAAAGTTGTTCAGATTCGGATGGACCTGGACTCTGATTGGGCAATACCGACCGAGATGACGGGGGCGGGTCTTAGTCCTATTGTGTGGGAGGAGTTTGAGCCAGTGACTCCTGAGGAAGTGGACAAGGCTGTAGGGGCAATGAGTTCCTCCACTTGTTTGTTGGATCCGTGCCCCTCCTTGCTGGTTTCAGCCAGCAGGGAGATGACACGAGGCTGGCTCCAGGCTTTAGTTAACGCGTCCTTGAGAGAGGGGTCCTTTCCGCAACCATTAAAGGAAGTGGTTGTAAGGCCCCTCCTCAAGAAGCCTTCCCTGGACCCAGCAGAATTAAAGAACTTTCGTCCAGTCTCCAACCTACCTTTGTGGGAAAGGTTGTAGAGAAAGTGGTGGCACTTCAGCTCCTGTGGTCATTGGATGAAACGGATTATCTGGACCCTTTTCAGTCCGGCTTCAGGCCTGGTTAAAGCATGGAAACTGCCTTGGTCACGCTGATGGATGATTTCTGGCAAGCCCTATAAGCAAATTTAAAAACTGATTTAAAAAGATGTCCATAAAAGGTTGCCAAAACTTTAAAAAATAAAAATAAAATGAATCTTATTTTAATTTTGATCAAATAAACCAACTTTGCACTCCTTCCTTTTAGTTCTAACAAAAGGTCTTATTTTAAGCTTGAACAAATAAACCAACTTTGTATCCCTTCCTTTTCTAATTCCAGTTAGAATAGTTCTCATTTGAAAAAAAATAATAATAATTGAGTTCTTCTTCCAAAGCCAGAACACTCAGACCTATGATTGCAAACAGCTTCTCTTGGAAAAAAAATATTAAATGATGGAAACAAAACAATCGTGTTAATTTTCTTCCTCTCCTGCAGGTGAAAGTTACAAGCAACTGATCAGCAAAGAATGTTCTGCCTATTGTCCTGAGGTAGGGGTTGATATCGGCCTGATGGCTTTCTCAATTAATTGCTGTGAGCATTCCTTGTGCAACACAAGTGGTGCCGTCAGTGTGAAGACGAGTTCCTTGTTGCTGCTGGTGGGCACCTTGGCCAGTGTCTTCTACATCATTGGAGCCCATCTGTGATGAGAGACTACATGAGCTCTTGGCAGCTCCCCCAGGGAGGACTCGAACCTATCCTGGAAAAATTGTAGGTTAAAAAGAATTTCCCTCTTGCTACTTGGCTCTGTCTTCAATTCTTTCAACTAATAGTCCAGCCTAGTCCTTGGTATACCTCGGTTGCATCCGATCTACATGGACCTTTACTTGGGTCAAGGGCCTGATTCTCCTTCCTTCCCCAGTCATGATTTTGCAGATGTTTTGTGATTTCTTTGCATTTGCTCCTTGCAAATGTCAACCCACATGAGTTGACCAAAGTTATGGGCAGTAGATAGCAAGATGCATTATTATAAAGTTGAGAAATAGCCCTATGGTTGGTGGTTTACCCCTCCTGGGAGGAGAACCTCAAGATTTCCTTCTTGCTTGAAACAATCTTGCTTGCAAGGAAATCCACTTGGGGGAGGGGTGATGATCCCAGCTTTCTTACTTTCCACTTGGACCTTGATAAGGTCAACTGTTGATAAACTTGGCTGTCCCAAATACCAAGGGAGTATATCTCATGTGTAGTCCATTGTGTAGAAGTGAATGCCTGGTTTCACGCAACCGAGGGTTTGTAGGATAAATTGCCTGGATTCATGCAATGTGCTGAGCCCTTAAAACATGATGTACAGTTGACAAGTATTGGGTTTACACACAACGTTCAGCCAGGTTGGGTTGGGTTTGGTCTTCCGCTGGTTGGGTTCATGGTTGAATAAGGGTGATCTGTCCCCGTCCACACACACACACAAACACAGCCAGCTGAGGGTTAAGAAAGTACTTGGCATGCACACAGGTCGTTATCTCAAACTTGGCAGCAATATAATCACCATCTGCCAAGAGCTTTTACTGAAACAGATAACATAAAATTACATACGCATTGCAAATAGTCCAGCAAAACAATATCCCTTTCAGCAGCTTCAGACGTTGTTCAAGTGACTAGCCAAAGTTCGTTTTTATTCGTCACGGAGTTTTACCAGCCACCACCCTCTCTTATATAGTCTCTGGGGTGTGGTCCAGTGACTCAGTTCTAATCCCTAGCACGCCTCCTTAACTGCTGCAACCGTTTATCACGCCTTCGTTGGCGTGCATCCAGGAATGACGGCTCTCCTTCGCTCTCATCCGAGACACCTGGCTCCTGGCTAATCTCCTCTCCCTCGGCCGGCACCTGAGACAGTGCCAGAGGGGAGGGGCCTGGAGAGGGAGGCCTGGCTGACTCCTCTTCCTCATGTTCGGAGCTTTCTTCCTCCGATGAGATAGGCTCAGAGGGCGGGGCCACAACAAAGGGTTTGTTTTACTTAGAGAAAGTGAAAGGAGCTTTTCTCAGTGATACCGCCCAGAATCACACAATAGTAAGACGGGCAGCATATAAAATTAATAAATATATTGATACATACATACATACATACATACATATATATATGTATTTTTCTTCAACCAGATATTTTCCTATGTAAACCAAGTTTCTCAAATTGCAGCTGTAGCTGCAAAATGTATGCTTGCTGTCTGAAGAAGCCTAGGAGATTATTCTAAATTATTCTAAAAATACGAGTTCCAGGTATATTAGTAAAAATACACACACACACACACATGTTTTCGTAGATTTTCACGGGTACAGGTATGCAAGTCTTGGCGCATTCAGGTCTTTTCCCGTGTAAGATTGAGAGTATCTTGGCGACGTTTCGACGAGGTCCCACTTGTCATCATCAGGCTGGTGTCTTCGGCTTCGTGTCTGTGCGAGCAAAGCGTGATTGGAGATGCCGCCTCTCGATAAATACTGTTGGGGAAGTGGGGGGTGCTGGCTCTGTTGCTGTAGGCGGGTTGGTTGGCTGTGTTGCTACATCTTGATTAGTTGCAGCTTCTTTTTCTAAAATACCCAGATTTTTCCCTATCCAGAAGGGGAAAAGTAATCCAAATTGGGAAAATAAGAATGCCATTCAATCGATTGATTGCATTCTCTCTCTTTCTTTATACCCTTTGTAAAGTGTGTATTTTTCATAATGCTTTCCAAACTGAATAATGTTAATAATAAAAAGGATTTTAAACCTTTCTTGTGATTTGTCTCTCTCTCTCTCTCTGTGGCACAGGGGTGGGTTCTACTTACCTTTACTACCAGTTAACAACGGGACCGCGTGCGTGCTCTTGCTTTGTGCGCGCGCACTTCTGTGCACTTCCTGATGACATCCAGGTCAGTGGGCGGAGCCTCCCGCCGGTTTTACTACCGGTTTTTGTGAACCGGTCCAAACCGGGGGCAATCCACCACTGGTGTGGCAAGTGGCATGTTGGTTGAACTTTAAATAGATAGAATAAATAAAATTCTTTATTGGCCAAGTGAGACTGGACATAGAAGGAATTTGTCTTTGGTGCATATGGTCTCAGTGTACTATATATATATATATTTGTTTTCTTTCCTTTTCGTAGGCTTTATGTGTATTTCTCTTTAGCATAAAAATCTTGGTTTATGTAGGAAGAACCTGACTAAAGAGAAATACATATACATATACATACATACATACATACATACATACATATTTGTTTTCTGAGGTTTTCGCGGGTGTTTGTATGTAGGTCTTTGTATTCGGGTTTTCTCCCGCGTAAAATTGGAGGTGTCTTGGCAACGTTTCGACGAAGTCTCATTCGTCATCTTCAGGCTGGTGTTTTCGGCTTCGTGCTTCTAGGAGCAAACATTCTTGGCAAACGTTGCCAAGACACCTCCAATTTTATGCGGGAGAAAACCCGAATAACCAAAGACCTACACACACACACACACACACACACACAAATTTATATTTATATTTTGCTGATAAAGAAATAAAGAGAGACTAGTATAGATCTATTTCAAGCTATTTAGCTCTCATCAGCTAGCCATACCCTTAACTGGATTCAAACTTGGGCTGCCTGCATGTTAGGCAGTTGTATTAACCTCTGAGCCACAAGTTCTCCCTTCATCAGCTTGAGCCAGGGGAGAGATTAAGTGTTTTTATATCAAGGCACCTGATCTACTCCAACATGTAGGAGGGAGCATACTGCATCCCTTTCGCCTTTCAGCTCCAATCCAGGAGCCCTCAAGCAGTCACATTGACCACAAACCATTTTATACCAAATTTATATTTAGCTGATAAAGAAATAAAGGGAGACTAGTATAGATCTATTTCAAGCTATTTAGCTCTCATCAGCTAGCCATTATTTCTTTGCTTTCTACAAAGAGCCCAAGAGCCTTTGCTGCTCTTTTAAGCCTTATGGGAGGGGCCAATCATCTGGCCTTACTCCCGAGTCGTCCCTTTTGCTTTAGCTGCTCTTGCCTTCTGGCAGCTCTGTGCATGCGTGCACTAGGAACAGGCTCCTCCTGCTCCTCTGCCTCTCTGCTGTCCAACTCTGGAGGCTCCGGAGTCCAGGCATCGCTCCCAGATTGCCCTGGCCCCATCTCTGCCTCCGACGCAGAGCCCTTGTCTGGGCCTTCCCCAGACTCCAGGACTGGCCCGTGGTCCTCCCCAGCCTCCTCACTGTTGTGGCCCTTACGCGGCCTGTGCAGCTAGTAGCTGATTCAGACAGTGAGGAGGCTGGTGTGGTGCTGCGCCAGCAGCCTGTGCAGCTGGCACTCGAGTCGGACAATGAGGAGGCTGGAGAAGATGTGGTGCCAGAGGCAGGGATTCAGCCAGGACCTTCAGAACCTCCAGAAGCACCCATAAGTGAAGAGGAAGAAGAGGAGGAGCCTCTTCTCGATGCACAGGCGCGCAGAGCTGCCAAAAGGCAGGAGTGGCTCCTCAGGAGGAGGTCTCCTCGAGAGTAAGGCTTGGGGCTAATTGGCCATTCCCTTAGCCTATTTAAGGAGGAACGCCGACTGAAGCAATTTGCAGGGAACAACTTAGTTCACATACCTTCGTGTCTTGCCTTGCTTATCTTATCAGCTTCCTGCGAATTGCTTCTGGGCATTCTGCCAACCATGGTAAGCTTTCAGTTATTATTCTTTGAATTGTTGGCAGCTGTTAATGCAATGAATTAACAGCCATTGTTGTAAAAGACTGGTTTATTCAGTAAACTAAGGTTTGAACGGACTTTGTGTGTGTTGCGTTCTTTGGGGTCCGTAGCTGGGGCAGAACACTCACTGTCCGACTCCGCTGCTAGCTCTGCGGGCTGCTGGCGGACCACAACACTTATGGCCACAACTGAGCCCAAAATTTCTGTTGTTAAGTGAGATATTTATTAAGTCAGACATGATTTTTCCATCCGTTGCTTCTTGCCCGGCCTTTAGGTGCTTTGGGGCAGGGGTTCCCCAACCCGCGGGCCACGGCCTGGTACCGGGCTGTGGCCCGTTTGGAACTGGGCTGCGCAAGTAGCAGATGAAGGCACATAACTCAATTTGCTTAAGAAGCAGGCACTCTCGCTGGCACAGAAAGCTCCGTTTGTGCAAGCAGGGCCATGTGCCCCCCACAGGGTTCTGTCAACCCTGAAGGTGACCTGACCACAGCCATCTTGGCACTTCAGTGTTGCCGCACTGGAGCTGAGGGACAGGGAGGGGGGAATCGAGATAGCTGGGGTTTTGTAGCCAAAACAAAATACTTTCTCTTGGGAACCAAGGACATTTCCACAGGTGGTCGGAGAGAGGAGGAGCGAAGTTACCAGGCAACCAAACAGCACCTTGATTGGACCATGTGACCGATTGTTTGGGGAAGGGGAAAAACTTTTTACTTTTAATTAGGTGAAAACCATGGGAACCTTCAGAGTCGGTTTTCACCAGAACTGTTCCAATATCTTTTTGTCTTTTATTAGATTTATATACCGCCCTACTCCCAAAGGACTCAGGGAGGTGAACAGGCACAAAATAAAATACATAAATACAAAAGTTAAAAGATATAATTAAAACCAGATTAAATAATTTAGCCCAAGACAATTAAAAAATCCCAATAATTTAAAACAAATTAAAATTTCGATGTAAAAGAATTCTAAAACGGGGGAGAAAATTAGGCCAGGCCGGCTTGCTGGAATAGAAGAATCTTAAGAGCTAATATGATATATCCAATAAAGCTATTCTTGGAGGAATCTACTTGCCTCAGAGGTTTACCGTATTTTTCGGAGTATAAAACGCAACTTTCCCCCCCCCCTAAAAGAGGCTGAAAATTTGGGTGCATCTTATACTCTGAATGTAGCTTTTTCTAATCTTTTTTTCAGCCCTAACAAGGCGTTAATGAGGCACTAGCGAGTAAAGCGATCTCCATGCTTTGCTCCGACTCTCAGCTGTTCTTTAGAAGCTTTTCTTCAGCCCTAACTAGGCGCTAGCCGAGTGAAGCGATCTCCCCGTGCTTTGCCTGCTTTTCTCATTGCTGCTTTCTCTCAGCTGTGCCTTAGAAGCTGTTTTTTTTTTATCCCCAAGCAGGGGATAAAAAACCAGCAAACTAATGTGCTGAAGTTGACCAGACTAAGGACGCTAGCCAGCTGAATACCTGTTAGGCAGATTTTTTCCCCCCTATTTTCCTCCCCAAAAACTAAGCTGTGTCTTATACTCCGAAAAATACGGTACTTGTTTTGGGTGCATTATTTGGAACCCTGACACACTGCTTATATAAATAGAGCTGCGTACACAAGGAAGTGTGCCCACTGCTAGTGCAGAACCAACCCCTCCCCTTCCTCCCCCCTCCCACGCAGCTGGTCCGCAAAGCTGGAAAGGGTGGAGACCCCTGCTTTGCAGAATACGTCGAACCCATCTCTGTGACCGCCCCTCAAATTTTGGAACCCAAATACTGGAATATTTGGAATCAGTGTTTTTCAGAGGTGGCCATTCTGAATTCTGAATAGGTTGCTTGGCTGTTCCGATATAAGAGGGATTAAAATAGCAGTCGGTGAAGGGAATCTGTTCCTAGGGAATAAAGAACAGATGGTCGGATACGTTCCCATGGAAATGAAAATTGAGGGGAAGATGTTTTAGGGCTGTGTTTCTCAGCCTTGGCACTTGAGGATGGGTGGACTTCAAGTCCCAGAATTCCCCAGCCTTTTCCCACATTCACTTAGCCACACAATTCGGAATGTCCTTAGTTTCTCCCTCTAATAACCTCTATAACTGTCTGGTTTGGTTGTGCAACCCAACAAGACAGACAGAGACTTCAGAGGATAATTAGAACTGCAGAAAAATCAATGGCTACCAACCTGCCTTCCGTTGAGGGCCTGTATGCTGCACGAGTCAAAAAGAGGGCTGGGAAAATATTGACAGACGCCTCGCATCCTGAACATAAACTGTTTCAACTCCTACCCTCAAAACGACGCTATAGAGCACTGCACACCAGAACAACTAGACACAAGGACAGTTTTTTCCCGAACGCCATCACTCTGCTGAACAAATAACTCCCTCAACACTGTCAAGCTATTTACTAAGTCTGCATTACTATTAATTTTCTCATCATTCCTATCACCCACCTCCTCCCACTTATGACTGTATGACTGTAACCTTGTTGCTGGTATCCTTAAGATTTATACTGACTGTTTCCTAATATGATTTGATTGCTTATTTGTTCTCTATGACTATCGTTGTGTTGTACCTTATGTACATGACGAATGTACCTTTTCTTTTATGTACACTGAGAGTGTATGCACCAAGACAAATTCCTTGTGTGTCCAATCACACTTGGCCAATAAAGAACTCTTTCTTTCTTTCTTTCTTTCTTTCTTTCTTTCTTTCTTTCTTTCTTTCTTTCTTTCTTTCTTTCTCTTTCTTTCTTTCTTTCTTTCTTTCTCTTTCTTCTTTCTTTCTTTCATTCATTCATTCTTTCTTTCTTTCATTCTTTCTTTCTATCATCTATCTATCTATCTATCTATCTATCTATCTATCTATCTATCTATCTATCTATCTATCCATCCATCCATCCATCCATCCACCCACCCACCCACCCACCCACCCACCCATCCATCCATCCATCCATCCATCCATCCATCCATCCATCCATCTATCTATCTATCTATCTATCTATCTATCTATCTATCATCTCATCTCTATCTCATCTATCTATCCTATCTATCTCTGTGTTTGTCTGTCTTTCTGTCATCTCTCTCTCTCTCTCTCTCTCTCTCTATCCTATCTAGCTATCCATCTAACCATGTTTCAACACAGTTTGACATGGACTGGTATCACACAATATTCTAATCCTGGTTAAACAAACAACCATCCCTAAGTTCGCACTGCCTGCTATTGTCCTCACAAGTAAATATGTATTACGGGTTAAAAGCATAACCTAGTTCAACTGCCAAATTACAATCTTTGCATATACACAAATCCAGGGGTGAAATCCAGCAGGTTCTGGAGAACCAGTAGCGGAGAGTAGTTCGGAGACCCGGTAAATGCCACCTCTGGCTGGCCCCAGAGTGGGGTGGGAATGGAGATTTTGCAGTATCCTTCCCCTGGAGTGGGGTGGGAATGGAGATTTTGCAGCATCCTTCTCCTGTCATGCCACCAAGCAATGCCCACCAAGCCACATCATGCCCATCAAGCCATGCCCACAGAACTGGTAGTAAAAAAAAATTGGATTTCACCACTGCACAGAACTCTGGTCTATTCCACTACGATTCAACAAAACGTGGCTTATAAAAATCAGTAATGAAATCCCTCAGCAGATGGCAGCCTTAAACCAACTTTTCTTTTTCTTCTTCTTCCACCGTTCCATCCTGTCCCATTCGCGGAGGCTGCCTGCACAAGTCCCTGCAGTTCACTTGGCGAGGTGTTTCAAAAGTGGTTTGCCATTACCTCATGCCTAGATTGAGAAACCAAGATCACCCAGTTGGCTTTGCGCCTAGAACTCACTGTCTCCTAGCCAACTGGTCAACTCCTAGGAGTCAACCTATTCTATAAAGCATCTGAGGGCAGGACAAGAAATAATGGGTGGAAGATCATTAAAGAGAGATCTAACCTAGAATTAAGGAGAAATTCCCTAACATCAGAACAATCAATCAGTTTTTGGTGGCCTCCAAAAGTTGTGGATGCTTTATCATTGGAGAGTTTCAAAAATAGACTGGACAGCCATTTGTCCTCAATGGAATAGGACAGCGATGGCTAACCTTTTTGCTGTCACATGCCAAAAGTGGGGGGAGCATGGGGGGGTCACGCATGCATGTGCCCACACCCATAATTTAATGCCCCCCCCGCTCATGCATGTGTGACTCCCCCGTGCTCCGCCTGTTTTTGGCACACAATGGCACGGTGGGCCTGGTAGATCCGTTTTTCGCCCTCCCCAGGCTCCAGAAGCTTTCTTGGGGGGGTGGGACCGGAAGTCAGGAAACGTGCCATTTCCGGCCTCGCGAGGGCTTCCAGGAGTGGGGTGGGGAAAGCCTCTGGAGCCTATAATGCCTCTGGAGCCTGGGGAGAGTGAAAAACGGGCCTTCCGGTCCCACCAGAAGTCAGCAAATGGGCTGTTTCTAGCCTCCGCAGTGCCTCCAGAGGGTGGGGAAGGCTGTTTTTGCCCTTCCCAGGCTCCTAGAAAGCATCTGGAGCCTGGGGAGAGCAAAAAACAGGCCTCTTCCCCCCCAGAGGCCCTCCCACTGGAGCTGAGCTAGGGCAACGCTCGCGTGCCCACTGATATGGCTCCGTGTGCCACCTGTGGCACGCGTGCCATAGGTTCACCATCACGGGTATAGGACTTCCTCCTTGAGCAGAGGGCTGAAGGAGACCTCCAAGGTCCCTCCCGTTATTCTGTTACTCTGTTAATTGATCAGCAGAATGGCTTGCCTTCAGAAGTTGAGGTGCTCCAAAAATGTATATAAAATGTTTTATAGATGGCATTTACCACCTGCTAGGTTAGCTAAAATGTTTCAAAATATGTCTAGCAAATGTTGGAAATGTAATCAAAAGACGGGCACATTTTATCACATGTGGTGGACTTGTGCTAAAACAAAAAAAAAAAATGGGGGGCAAAGATACACAGGTGGCTAGAAAAGATAATAGGGAGACATGTGAAAAATCAAACAGAAAGAAGACACAGAATATTATCAAACTTGGAAGTTATTTCACCAGTAGTTGGAAAAAAACGGGTGGAGAGTAAGAACAGAATCTGCATTGTTAAGCAAATTAAATACCTACAAAACACAAGGTTTATTAAGCAATAAGAAATGTAATTAATAGAAAATTAATAAAATTTATTTTAAAAAAAGAAGTTGGGGCGCTCCATCACTGGGGTGAGGGGAGTTTTTCAGAAGAGATTGGACAACCATTTAGAACATAGAATAACAGAGTTGGTGGGACCTTGGAGGTCTTCTAGTCCAACCTCCTGTTCAAGCAGGAGATCCTATACCATTCCAGACAAGTGGTTGTCCAGTCTCTTCTTAAAAACCTTCAGTGATGGAGCACCCACAACTTCTGAAGGCCAGCTGTTCCCCTGGTTGACTGTTCTCACTGTAGGAAGTTAGCACCCACCCCTTTCCTGGAAGAATGAAATATTTTAGGAAATATGAAAAAGGCAGAATATTATATTTCCTTGGATGAGAAATGGATAAGCATGTTTTGAAGCAGCTCCCATCTTCCTGCCCCCACCCTTTGTCAATGGGCCATTAAGGCCTGGGCCAGTCTATTCTACATAACAAAGATCTACCTCCTTCAGGCAGAGCCATAGTAGGAATTGCCAAAGATCCAACAAAGATAGGATTAGCCCTCTACACAATAGCAGCAGAAATTCACCACATGTGACCTGGGAAGCATGTGACCTGGGAAGCACATGTGACCATCAGTCAGCAAGGCTAGCTAAGACCCCCACCCCCTGGGAGTCTGACAACCAATCAGGATACTCTTTCGGGGTCCCACGAAATGCAAAGCCAGAAAGAGCATAAAAACCCGAGGATTTACTGTATCTGCCCCTTTTCTGTTCAGGAACTCAAGTCATGTGATCCTGTCCACCATTAAACCATCTTTCCAAGCAGTCTCCATGTTTCCAGTGTCTTTTTCCCCACTTGGAGCAGAACCTAGAAGGAGATTTCTTCCAACATCACCATTAGCAATTTCTCCTTAGTTCTAGGTTGCTTTTCTCCTTAATTAGTTTCCAACCATGGTTTCTTGTCTTGCCTTCTTGAGCTTTGGACAATAAGTTGACCCTCTCTTGTTTGTGACAGCCCCTCAAATACTGGAAGACTGCTATCATATCTCCCCTAGTCCTTCTTTTCAGTAGACTAGATATACTCAGTTCTACATTTCTACATACCTACATGTGTTTGAAGTGGCATAGGTTCTCCTGCTTGAAGTTGGACTACCAGACCTCCAAGGTCCCTTCCAACTCTATTATTTTATGTTCTAATTCCTGGTCTCTCAAGTTTCCAGCTTGATGCCTTCACCACTTCATCAAACTGTCTCTAAAACTAATGTGAGTTTGGTTTAGTTTAGTTTATTTGATTTGTATACCGCCCTACTCCCGAAGGACTCAGGGTGGTGAACAGTCAAACAATAAAATACATAGATACAAAAAATTTAAAAACCAGATAAAATCAAATTAAATCATTTTGGCCCAGACAGATTAAAACACCCCAATAATTTAAAAACAGATTAAAATTTACATATTTAAAAAAGGGAAGAAATTAGGCCAAGCCCGTCTGATGGAATAAAAAGGTCTTCACAGCGCGGCGGAAGGTGCGCAGATCCGGGATCCTCCGTATCTCCGGGGGGAGCTCATTCCAGACGGTAGGTGCCCCCACAGAGAAGGCTCTCCCCCTAGGGGCTGCCAGTCGACACTGTTTGGCTGACGGCACCCGGAGGAGTCCCTCTCTATGAGAGTGTACTGGCCGGTGGGAGGCTATTGGTGGTAGTAGGCGGTCCCGTAGATAATCAGGTCCTAAGCCATGGAGCGCTTTAAAGGTGGTAACCAAAACCTTGAAGCGCACCCGGAAGACCACCGGGAGCCAGTGCAGCTCGCGCAGGAGAGGTGTTACATGGGAGCGCCATGTCACTCCCATTACCACCTGCGCGGCCGCACTCTGTGCCAGTTGGAGCCTCCGGGTGCTCCTCAAGGGGAGCCCCATGTAGAGAGCATTGCAATAGTCCAAATGCTAACATTCAGATTCAGAACTACATAACACTTCAATGGGAGACCTCTAGGAAACTCCAGGACTGAAAGATGGACCGGGCACATCCCAGAAATGGCAGGCACGTTGTCAGACAATCCTTTTTGAGGTCGCTGCCAAGAAAATGCCATGGACAACGACTCGTGAAATCTCCAGAAGATTGTTGAGATGGGGACAAGGAGGCTTTAAATATTGTGATGAAAGATTCCGTGTGGGTGGTGGTTAAAGAGAAATCAAAATGACCTCGTTCCTAGGCAGAGGCGGGATTGGCTTAAAAAATGGCAAGGCCTTCTACTCCACCTGTCGATCTCAGAGAAGAATCTGAAAGCAAATGCAATTTGGTAAGGTCAGCCAGAGACAATTCACAATAAGCAGTCCAACTGAAGTACAGAATTTAGAACATAAAATAACAGAGTTGGAAGGGACTTTGGAGTTGAAGTCCAAACTTCTTAGAATTCCGGGAGTTGAAATCCACACGTTTTAGAATTCTGGGAGTTGAAGTCCAAACATCTTAGAATTCCGGGAGTTGAAGTTGGAGTTCACAATAAGAAGCCCAACTGAAGCACAGAACTTACAACATAAAATAACAGAGTTGGAAGGGACTTTTGGAGGTCTTCTGGTCCAATCCCCTACTCAAGCAGGAGATCCTATACCATTTCAGACAAGTGGTTGTCCAATCTCTTCTTAAAAATCTCCAGTGTTGGAGCAACACACCTTCTGGAGGTAAGTTGTTCTACTGGTGAATTGTCCTCACCGTTTAGGAAATTTATCTTTAGTTGTAGGTTGCCATCCTAGACTAGGCCAAGTCCAAAAATGGCAGGGAATATCTAGCAGCCTGGCACTTTTGACAAATCAGCCATCAATAGACACATAGGCATGGACAACATCTACAGACTATGCAAAAGAGTCAATCAACCAACCCAAAAGAGAACAAAAAGATTCCAGCACTTCTCCATCAGCACCCAGATCAGCAGAGATTAACTCCAAGGTTAACTTCAGACCAGCAATTAGGTAAAACAAGACCTCAATCAGGAAACTGCCAAAGAGCCATCAGCCAACAATCCAACCCAAGAATGTCTAAGACCAAACCCACCCCCACTGACAGGGCAAGACACCAGAATATAATGAGGATGAGAGAGGGTTAGGTTTCCTTCTCTTCCTCTCCTCTTCTGGTTGTTGTTGCTGCTGCTGCTGTTGTTGCTTCTACTTCTCCTCCTCCTCCTCCTCTTATTCTCCTCCCCTACTCCTCTTCTTCCCCTTCTCCTCCTCTCCTCCTCTTCTCCTCCTCCTTCCTCCTCCCCTCCCCTCCTCTTCCCTTCTCCTCCTTCTCCTCTTCTTCTTCTCCTTCCTCCTCCCCCTCCCCTCCTCTTCCCCTCCTTCTCCTCTTCTTCTCCTCCTCCCCTTCTTCTCCTCCTCTTCTTCTTCTCCTTCCTCCTCCCCCTTCCCTCCTCTTCCCCTTCTCCTCCTCCTCTTCCCCTTCTCCTCCTCCCCCTCCTCTTCTCCTCCTCCTCCCCCTCCCCTCCTCTTCCCCTTCTCCTCCTCCTCCTCTTCTTCTTCTCCTCCTCCTCCCCTTCCCCTCTTCTTCTTCTCCTTCCTCCTCCCCCTCTTCTCCCCCTCTTCTTCTCCTTCCTCCTCTTCTTCCCCTTCTCCTCTTCTTCTCCTCCTCCCCCCTTCCCCTCCTCCTCTTCTTCGTCTCCTTCCTCCTCCCCCTCCCCTCCTCTTCCCCTTCTCCTCCTCCTCCTCCTCTTCCCCTTCTCCTCCACCTCTTCCCCTTCCCCTCCTCCTCTTCTTCCTCCTCCTCTCCTCCTCCTCTCCTCCTCCTCCTCCTCCTCCTCCTCCTCCTCCTTCTCCTCCTCCTCCTCCTCCTCCTTAAAAACCCCAGTCTCTTCAGGCACTGATGATGTTACCTAGTTAGGGTCATGAAACGCCTGCAGGAAAACAAGCAAGCTCAGAGAGCCCCAAGGATCCCTCCTTTCAACCCTGAGCTACAACGTATTCTCCTTTATTGGTATGTAGGATATGAGAAAATTCAAAAATAAAATCGTATGTAGGTATATAGGGTAGAAATGCATATAAGTGAAGATTCAATTTTGCTCAGGCAGGGAGTTGGACTGGATGACCTGCAGGATCCCTTCCAGCTCTGCTACTCCATTAAATTTGTTAGACATTATTCTGCTTTAAGATAGTTGGAGAACACACTGAAAGTGTACCAATAGGTAACAATGTTGTGTTGGAATGGATCTTCTCTTGTTTGAGGCCCCTTAGAAAGAGGCCCACTCTTGAATGCCAAGGCAATAGAGAGAAGGAAGAGACATGCTTGCAAAATATTGTAGGGGTAGTTATGGGGAGGTGTTGATGTAATTAGAGAAACATGTAATTAGAGAAAGAGATGATGATCTCTCTAAAAGGCGCTTCGGATTAGCCGTGATCGGTCCCTGGACCTGATCGTGGGGCGTGGGGGGTGTCGGGATAGGGAACTATCAAATGTAATGCTTTTGAAACTTCCGGTGTGACTTCCTGGCTCAAACTCCTTGTTGACATCTGCTGGGATATACCCCCCTATTTTGCAAAATTGTTTTTATTTTTATTTTATTTTTTTAATAAAGCCTCTTTGTTTTCATCGACCCATGCTTGTTGGTTGAATTCATTTCCAACAATACCCACCCAGCCGCTCATTAGGGCCGAGAACAGTTGTTAAATTATTTTAATCCCACCACTGAATATAACCAGTGGTGGGTTGCTCCCGGTTCGGCCGAGCTGGTAGCGGTGACGATGTGACGTCACCGAACTGGTTCTCTTTGTTTGGGAGCTGGGCCCTCCCGCCCGCCCCCGCGTTATTCCTACCTTCATTTCTTCTTTTTTTAGCCCAGCTGATAGGCGTGGCAGAGTGGATTGCCGCACCTCAGCTGGGCAGAAACCTAGTGGATACCGAAGGCATTGCCAGAGAGGAGGGTCCTGGAGAGGGAGGCCTTGCCAACTCCTCTCCTTCACTCTCGGAGTCCTCTCCTGCCGATAACACAGGCTCAGGTAACGGAGCCACAACACCAGTAGGCTTGTTTTTTCCCCTCTCCAGGCTCCAGAGGCTTTCTAGGAGCCTGGGGAGGGCAAAAACAGACTTCCCCATCCCCCCCGGAGGCCTTTCCGGAGGCCGGAAACAGCCAGTCTCCCGACTTCCGGTGGAACCGGAAGGCCTAAAAATCAGTGGGCTGGTGCACTCATGCGCGCTGGAGCTGAGCTAGGGCAACACTCACGTGCCCACCAATATGGATCTGCGTGCCACCTGTGGCACCCGTGCCATAGGTTCGCCATCCTGGCTTTATGTCTTAAACCCGAAAATAAATTGGTAATCCCAACATTGTACAGCTAGTCCCCCGACTTACGCCTGCAGCTGTTAAATTAGTCACACAATTGTTAAGTGAATCTGGCTTCCAAAATGACTTTGCTTGTCAGGTTGCAAAAGGTGACCCCAGGATTGGACTCTGCAACTGTCATAAATACGGGTCAGTTGCCAAGCGTTTGAATTTTGATTACACGGCCTCAAGGATCCTTCAAGTGCTCATATGTGTGAAAAAGAAAGAAGACCTTAGAGGTCTTCTAGTCCAGCGATCCCCAACTTTTTGGACCTCAGGGACCACCAACTTCATGTCACTCAGGTCGAGGGGCGCCTTGCCGGCTTCTACTCGCCCCTCCCCTCCCAGCCACTCCTCGCCTGCCCGCCCAGGCTCCTTAGGGCCCCAAGAGGAAGCAGTTGTTGGAGATAAGCAGCCACCATGAGAAAGAGTTTATTTTTAAATTTTTTTTATTAATCATATTTCTATGCCGCCCACTCTCCGAGGACTCTGAGTGGCTTACACCAAAGACAGTCTACTAAATAGCCTATTGCCCCCTAACAATCCGAGTCCTCATTTTACCCACCTCGGAAGGATGGAAGGCTGAGTCAACCTTGAGCCGGTGAGATTTGATCTGCTGAACTAGCAGTCGGCTGAAGTAGCTGCAGTACTGCACTCTAACCACTGCGCCACCTTGGCTCAACAGTTGGCAAAACAGCTCAGTTCAAAATGGATCTGGCTGAGAAGGAGGCTCAGCAGAAGCACCTCACTGAGGACTAGGAGCATAGGCTTTCCAAGCAGAGGGAAGATCTGCGGGAGTGCAAGGCCAGGTGCCAGCGCCTGGAGGCTCAGCAGGCTGAGATGGTCAGCCAGTTCCAGGCCATGATGCAGTCCCACTGGAACAAGGCCCTCCCGCTCTTCGCCACCAGCAGCGCTTCCCTCCAGCTCTTTGCCCAAAGCCCCCTCCCCAGGAGACTGAAGCAGACCCCAAGTCAGAATTTCTACCCCCCTCCGACCCACACAAAAAGACCCCAAACGGGTAGACTCTCTGCAGCAACACAAACATTCATTGCACGTATCCATCCCAGGGGCCGTAGTTTGAGGACCCCTGATTTAGTGCAATATAAAAAATGCAAATAATTTTTCTGCGGACCACCAACATTTTCTCACGGACCACCAGTGGTCCACGGGCCACAGGTTGGTGATCGCTGTTCTAGTCCAGCCCTCTGCTCATGCAGGAGGCCCTATACCATTTCAGATCACAAACGATAAGAAGTTACTTTTTTCCAGTGCCGTTGTTAACTGTGAATGGTTACTAAATGTTGTTAAATTGAGGACTTCCTGGATTTTGCAATGCCCTGAATAGTCACTTGAACAATGTGTTTGTGACTCATTGGGTGACTTGTGCTACTTTACCTGAGCTTTGGCTTGACGGGAAATAAGCAACTGATGGTGTATCCAAACGAACAGTCCTTATTACACTTCTTTCAACATTGGGAGTTAAGAGCTGCCTTGCTACACCTAGAAACCTCGCTGCCCCATTTTTGACTAGTCTAGCTTGTTGTGTGAATCCAGTTCGGCTGTTTTGTGATCCTTGGGTTCCGTGACTTGAATCAATTTGACTTATCAGATTTGCAGATGATACTAAGGTGGCAGGAATTGCCAACACCCTAGATGATAGGCTCAGGATCCAGCTGGATCTCGACATAATATATTTAGACTTCAGCAAGGCATTCGACAAAGTAGACCACAACCTACTTCTTGGCAAGCTAGAAAAAAGTGAGATAGCTAGCATCAACTACCAGATGACTTTGTAACTGGCTGACAAACCATACTCAATGAGAAGTCCTTAATGATACTACATCTACATGGAGGGAAGTAAGCAGTGAGGTACCACCAGGTTCCGTCTTAGGTGTGGGAATGCGGTGGCATAGTATATGTGTAGACCAGTTTAACTGGTTGGACACTGTATGGAGCTTGGCACCGAAATAATCTGAGTAGAAAAAGTGGGTTCATATGGATACTTTCTGAAGGGCCCTATTCGTTCTCTCTTTGTTCATAACATAGGCTGTGCCTGCATTAGCAGAGACATCTCCTTGTAGAACATTCCTGAGGCTTGAGGTAATCTGATACCTCAAGATGGGCCTCCCAGCTAGCAGCAAATATGATAAGTTTTGTTTTTACATTAGGTATCGCTTTCCTAGAATTCACATGATTTACTGTAATATGGTAGGATGTGAAAGTTATGTCCAGATATGGAGAAAATCCTTTGTATCACAGATGTAATATGAGAATGTATAGCTGTAATCATGCCTTCTGATACGCCCTATACCCTTGTATAATAAAAGAGGGTGACGGAGTCAGCTCTCTGCGCTCTCTCATCCCGAGAAACACCTGTCCTTGTGTTATCTCTAATCTGGACTACTCATGAGAAGCCCGCCAGGATGAATGCAACATTAGGCCCAGTACTCTTCAATATCATTATAAACGACTTAGATGAAGGAATAGAAGGGGAACTTACCAAATTTGTAGATACTAAGCTGGCAAGAATAGCCAACATCCTAAAAGATAGGGTCAAGATCCAGATGGATCTTGACAGACTTGAACACCGGGCCCTATCTAACAACATGGAATTCAGTGTAGAGAAAAATAGAGTCTTACACTGAGGTAAGAAAAACCAAAAGCACACATATAGACTGGGTGAAACCAGGCTTAATAGCTGTAACTGTGACAGAGATCTTGGAGTCTTAGTGGACAACCAGGTAAATATGAGCCAACAGTGTGCAGCGGCAGCCAAAAAAGCCAATGCAATCCTAAATTGCATTAACAGAGAGATACAATCAAGATCAAGGGAGGTACTAATACCACTCTATAAAGCCTTAGTAAGGCCACACCTAGAATACTGCATCCAGTTTTGGTCACCACACTATAAAAAAGATGTTGAGACTCTAGAAAAAGTGCAGAGAAGAGCAACCAGGATGATTAGGGGACTGGAGGCTAAAACATACGATGAACGGTTGCAGGAATTGGGCATGGCTAGTCTAGTGAAGAGAAGGACCAGGGGAGACAGGACAGCAGTCTTCCAATATTTGAGGGGCTGCCCCAGAGAGGAGGGGGTCAAGCTATTTTCCAAGGCACCTGAAGGCCAATTGCAGATACAAATCTGGTTCTGAAACTGCGCAATAAAACTGTCTCTGGCTGACCCAGGAATGTTGTTTGGTCCCATCATTCCATAACCAGACCTTGGAGGTCTTCTAGCCCAACCCCCTTGCCTAGGCAGGAAAAAAACCCTAACCCACTTCAGACAAGTGGTAGTCCAACCTCTTCTTCAAAACTTCCAGTGGTTTCAGTATGGTCAGCTTCAAGCTAGATGGGGGGAAGATCAAAAATTTGGTGTTATGCAAAATGAGGAAAATCTGGTGAAACAGATTAGAGATCAAAGTCAGATGCATATTAAAAGGTTGTATAATGCATTATTGGAAATAGATTCAGAAAAGGAATTGGTTAAGGATTGTATGATAAAATGGGCACAAAACTTTCAGGAACCAGTGATGATGGAAACGTGGGAAAAGATTTGGGTCAGAAATGTTAAATTTACGCAAGCACAAAATCTGAGAGAGAATTTTTATAAAATGTTTTATAGATGGCACTTAGATCCTAAAAAATTATCATGTATGTACTCGAATTTGCAAGCTAAATGTTGGAGATGTGAATGTAATGACGCAACCTATTATCATATATGGTGGACCTGTAAGAAAATCAAGGCATTTTGGATAAAAATCTGGTGGGTGATGCAGAATATTCTGAAAAGAAGGTTGAAATTTACTCCTCAATTGTTCCTACTGGGTATAACGACGGACTGTACAGTATCAGAGACTAAATTGATTTTGAACTTAATATCAGCAGCTAGGCTGTTGGTAGCGCAATATTGGAAGAAGGACTCTTTGCCTACTATTGAAGAGTGGATACTGAAAGTAACGAATTTAGCAGAAATGGCGAAAATGTCAGCGTACTTGAAGGACTATACACAAGAAAGATACGTATCGGAATGGAGAAGATGGACTGATTAGATTCAAAATAAGTATCAGACAAGAAAATATCAAATAGCTTATGAATGAACGTTAAGTATTAGAAGTATTAAGTTATCTATAGTGGAGTTAAGGTTTCGGGGAGGAGGGGAGTTAGTAGTCTGAGGATAAATAGGTTAATCTAGTTTATGATTGTTAAATGAAATACCTTGTATTTTGCTCTGAGAAGTCTGGGGGGGGAATATGGGGAGGGGGAAAGAAAATTCTTGTTTTTTTGTAAAACTTTTCAATAAAAAAAAAAAACTTCCAGTGGTTGGGCAGCATCCTCAACTTCTGGAGGCAAGGCGTTCCATATACCCTTCTCTAACCTGTAGGAAGCCACGTAAGGCGGGGGGTGTAGGGGGGGGGGTGGAAGGCGGCGCTCCCCGAGCCCAGCCCCACGCGAGAAACGAAAGCGCGGCGCATCCAGGCGGGACCGGAGGAGGGCAAGAATCCAGCTGCGCAACGCCCAGCCCCGGTTGGATTCGCCCTAGCGCCGCACGTGGCCGCCTGCCCGCAGCCCCTTCCCCAGCCCAGCCGTCCGCTTCTCCCCTCCCACCCAGATATCGGCAGCCCAGCCACCGAGCCGCATCTTTTCTCGCTCTGTGTGTCTCGCTCGCTCGCTCGCTCTCCGGCCCGCAGCAACATCAAGAAGCAGCCGCGAAAGCATCGGAGACTCCAGCCGGGATGAAGGCGCCTTTGGCCATCCTCTTGGCCGCCTGCCTCTGCGTGGACGGCGGTGAGGCCTCTGCCCGGCCCCCCTTGAGCTCGCCAGCCCCTTCCCCTGCTTCTCTCCCCCTCCCCAAGCCTTCCTTTCCTGCCTTTTGCCCCCCCACCCAAAGCTCCCCCACCCCATCGCTCCCCTTCGCCTCTTGCGCGCCCGGGCGGGATGTGGAGCGCTCGCGCTCGCCTCGGGGCTGCGGAGCCCGGCGGCGGTGGCGGTTGGATCCAGGAGTTTCCCCAAAGGAATGGCGGGGTGGAGGGGGAGAGGGAAGGCGGGGTGGCTGGCGTTTTTCCTCGCTTCTTCCCGTGTTTGTTTGTTTATTTTTTTTTGTCCCCCTTTGCTCGCTTCTTTCCTTCCTGTCTCCCTCCCTCGTTTATTTTTTCCTTCCTTGATTCCTCCCTCCCACCTCCCTCGTTTACTTTTATTGTTCGTTCGTTCGTTCCTTCCTTCCTTCCTTCCTACCTATTTATTTTTCCTCCCCTCCTTCGTTTCTTTCTTTCCTTCGTTTCTTTCTTTCCTTCCTTCCTTCCTTCCTTCCTTCCTTCCTTCCTTCCTTCTACCTACCTACCTATTTATTTTCCTCCCCCTCCTTTGTTTCCTTCCTTCCTTCCTTCCTTCCTTCCTTCCTTCCTTCCTTCTACCTAACTACCTACCTACCTACCTAACATACCTACCTCTTTATTTATTTTCCTCCCCCTCATTTACCTTTCTTTCTTTCTTTCCTTCCTTCCTTCCTTCCTTCCTTCCTTCTACCTATCTACTTACCTATTTATTTTTCCTCCCCCTTCTTCGTTTCCTTCCTTCCTTCCTTCCTTCCTTCCTTCCTTCCTTCCTTCCTTCCTTCCTTCTACCTACCTACCTACTTATTTATTTTTCCTTCCCCTCCTTCGTTTCCTTTGTTTCCTTCCTTCCTTCCTTCCTTCCTTCCTTCCTTCCTTCCTTCCTTCCTTCCTTCCTTCCTTCTACCTACCTACCTACCTACCTACCTACCTACCTACCTACCTAACATACCTACCTCTTTATTTATTTTCCTCCCCCTCATTTACCTTTCTTTCTTTCCTTCCTTCCTTCCTTCCTTCCTTCCTTCCTTCCTTCCTTCCTTCCTTCCTTCCTTCCTTCCTTTCCTACCTACCTACCTCATTTATTTTCCTCCCTCCCATTTCTTTCTCTCCTTTCTTTCCCCTTCCCCCATTCCTTTTTCTCCCTCCCCTCCTCCCTCTCTCCCTTTCCCTTAGCGAAGCTTCACAGCCTTCTAAACTCTGCTTAATGTATTGAGCTTCAGGTTGCTTAATTTTTCTCTGGAGAAGGGGGAGGGGGAGTCGCTGCCCCTCCTGGGATACCAGCAAGAGAAATGCTTTCTGCACATGGTCAGGGGCAGACCCTCTTCTGGATCAGACTCCGCCGGCACCAGGTTCCCATGGCGGGTAGTCCTGGATAGGGGCCCGTTTTTTGTTGCCTTCCTTATTACTCAGCGCCAGTCTGCAGAAGGCCACCTGTCTGGGGAGAGGGGGGGATCCAGGTGGGACTGCTGTTATGGAAGGCAAGGGAGCAGATTCCTATCGTCAGATTCCCCAATCTGGAGAGCTTTCCCGATGAGGTGGAGAGGGTATATGTCTCTGTGTGGAGAGGGATTTGCCCCCAAGTTGGTTTTTCGTTATTGCAAATTCTCTTCTTTTTACCTTTATAAATAATGTGCCTTAAGTTGATTTCTTATTGTTTGTGGACCACTTCAGTAGACAGGAACAGAACCGAATAAAATGGTTAGAAGGGACCAAGGAGGCTTTATAATCCAACCCCCTGCTTTTGCAGGAGACTTTTGTCTAGACTAGGAGTCTCCATCCTTGGCAACTTTAAGCCTGGCGGACTTCAACTCCCAGAATTTCCCAGCCAGGCTGGGGAATTCTGGGAGTTGAAGTCCGCCAGGCTTAAAGTTGCCAAGGATGGAGACCCCTGGCCTAGATCATTCCGGACAAATGGTTGTCCACTCTCTTCTTGAAAACCTCCAGTGATGGAGCACCCACAACTTCTGGTGGCAAGCTGTTCCCCTGGTTGACTGTTCTCACTGTAGGAAGTTAGCACCCACCCCTTTCCTGGAAGAGTGAAATATTTTAGGAAATATGAAAAAGGCAGAATATTATATTTCCTTGGATGAGAAATGGATAAGCATGTTTTTAAGCAGTTCCCATCTTCCTGCCCCCCACCCTTTGTCAATGGGCCATTAAGGCCTGGGCCAGTCTATTCTACATAACAAAGATCTACCTCCTTCAGGCAGAGCCATAGTAGGAATTGCCAAAGATCCAACAAAGATAGGAGGCTCCAACTGGTCCAGAATGCAGCAGTGCGGGTAGTGATGGGAGCAACATGGCGCTCCCATGTAACACCGCTCCTGCGCGAGCTGCACTGGCTCCCGGTGGTCTTCTGGGTGCGCTTCAAGGTGCTGGTTATCACGTTCAAAGCGCTCCATGGCATCGGGCCTAGCTATCTTCGAGACCGCCTGCTGCTACCGACGACCTCCCATCAACCCGTGCGCTCCCACAGAGAGGGCCTCCTCGGGGTGCCATCAGCCAAACAATGTAGGCTGGTGACCCCCAGGGGGAGGGCCTTCTCTGTGGGGGCACCTACCCTATGGAACCAGCTGCCCCCTGAGATAAGGAGAATCCAAGACCTCGGTGCCTTCCGCCGTGCCCTTAAAACCCACTTTTTCCAGCAAGCCGGGCTGGCTTAAGAAGAAATTTTAAATGTTTTAATTGGTTTGTATTTTTAATTTTTGGGCCAAATTTATATATATATATTAATTGTTTTTTAATATTTGTATTTCATGTTTTTTAATTCTGGCTGTACACCGTCCTGAGTCCTCAGGGAGAAGGGCGGTATATAAATTGGAAATAAAATAAAATAAAATAAATAAATAAATACTCAGGTTCTCTGCTCAGGAGCTCAAGACATAACAAAAGGAGATAAGAGACTTGGAGATGCCTCAAGGGCAGTAAAGGAAGCAGCTCTTCTTATCTAGGGATAGGCATGACATTTGGGATGCAATAAACAGTAAACAACAGGATTGTATCTGTTTAGGGTCAGTTTGCCCTTTTACAATTTTGTACCTACGTCAAATACCTTTTGCCAGCTTAGCACCTTGGCACGGAAGAGGCACTTCTGTCTTGACCAAAGATTTAGAATTATAATATTTGAATTTTGTCCCAATATCGGATCTTAGCCTAGCTCAGTATGGATGTTGGGAGTAACCAAGGAGAGAAGCAACCTAGAATTAAAGAGGAACTTCCTAACAGTGAGGACAATTAACCAGTGGAACAGCTTGCCACCAGAAGTTGTGGGTGCTCCATCACTGGAGGTTTTCAAGAAGAGAGTGGACAACCATTTGTCCGGAATGATCTAGGCCAGGGGTCTCCATCCTTGGCTTAAAGTTGCCAAGGATGGAGACTCCTAGTCTAGACAAAAGTCTCCTGTACATAACAAAGATAAACAAGAAAACTCTGCTTCCATTGTAGACATACTTAAATGCTGCTGTCTTATTGAACGCCACCATATCAAAGATTTCCCCCGAAATACAGCGATTCCTGAGGTTGATTTTCTTGTATTCACATCTGTTGCGAAACTAGCATCTGCATAAGCAGTTACATGCAATTCTTCTGATGGTTGTAGATACAATGCATGATGCATGGTATATTTCAGATATCTAAGAATACGTTTTGCTCCTTGCCAGTGTCTTTCTGTAGGTTCCGTGTTGAATCTAGCTAATTGGTTCACGCTATAAGAAATATCGGGTCTAGACCAATTGCTAATGTATGATAAACTGCCAATCAACGATTGGTATATCCCTTTATCAAACAACGGACTTTTCACATCAGTGTTGCAATAATCTTGAACCATAGGTGTCTTTGATGGTTTACACAAGTCCATTCTGAACTGTTTTAATAGATTATTAATTTTATCAGTTTGGGATAATTTAAATCCTCCCCTAGTTTTTTCGATCCTTACACCTAGGTATTGTTGTATCTCCCCTAGATTTTTAATCCTAACATGAGCTTTTAATTCATCAACAATCCTGTTGGCCTCTTGTTCATTCGTGGTAATCAGAGCTATATCGTCCGTAAAAAGAAGTAATAATGATACTATACCATCTCTTTCCATTTTAAATAAACATGGATCTGCCAATCCTGCTTTAAATCCGATATTCTTCAATGTTTTTACAATGCGCTGGTTCCATTCATAACCTGACTGTTTTAACCCATACAGACTTGTCTTTAATAACCAACAGTTTCTTTAAATAAATTTCATGCTGTAATGGTGCATGCAGATATGCGGTCTCTACATCTAAATGGGTAACTATATATTTATTTCCAGCTGCCCATACCAACGCTGCTCTTAATGTAATGGCTTTTAAGCTTGGAGCGAATACTTCATCGTAGTCATTAGGAGACTGATTAAATCCTTGAGCTACTAGCCTAGCTTTATATATTGAAATCCCATCTATCCCAGTCTTTAATTTATATACCCACTTACTACCAAGCATAATTTTCCCTTTTGGAATCATTACAGGCTCATACACTTTCAAATTCTGCAAAGATTGGAGCAAGTGAACACATTCATCATGTGGTTTGACATTTGAGTACGCAACATTTGTAACATGGTTACTAGATAAATACATATAAACCATCTTGCATTGGCATTTTTTGGCTGCCGCCGCACACTGCTGGCACATATTCAAGCGATTGTCCTCTAGGACTCCCAAGATCCTTCTCACAATTACTGACATTAAGCCAAGTTTCACCTAGTCTGTAGCGACACAGTTGATTTTTTTCTTACCTGAGTGTAAAAAACCTTACTTTTATCTACATTGAATTTCGTTTTGTTGGCTAGGACGCATTGTTCAAGTCAGGCAAGATTTTTTTTGTATCTTGAATTTGACTTCCAGGGTGTTGGCTATTTCTGCCAGCTTAGTGTTGTTTATAAATTTCATGATTTCCTCTTCTCTTCCCTCATCTAGATCTTTTATGAAGGGATTGAAAAATATTCAGTCCAAAAAGGAACTTCGGGGTTCTCCATTGCTTACTTCCCTCCATGTAGATGTAGTTCCGTGGAGGACTACACGTTGAGTATGATTTATCAGCCAGTTACAAACTCCTCTGGGGGTAGTTCTATGTATCCCACATTTTTGCCAAGAAGTAGGTTGTGGTCTACTTTATCAAAGGCTCCTCTCTTCTTAGGAACAGCTTCATTAATTTAATGCACCATAAGAAGCCATTGTCGGTCTTCTGATTTATTATTTGTATTTTCCCTTTCATTATTAAGACAACAGCTGGTTTCATTTGTGAGACCATCGCGGCATCTTTTCCCATAGCTCTCTTGACATGTTTAAATCCACTTTCAGATCCACGGTGTCTTTTTTTTTTTTGCATCTCACTTTTATCATATAATTCAGCATTTAAAAAAACAAAAAAACAAACAAACCTCAAATCCACAAGCCTTCTCGTTTGGGTTTTCTCCCTCCCCTCCATCCTGGTGCCCTTCAGATGTTTGCACTGGGGAATTTGCGAGTTGGAAAGCCCCACATCTGGAGAACATTACATTGGAGGTGGGACAGAAAGCATCACAGTGGGTGAACAAGTCAAAAGTGCAAACCTTTAGTGATACTAGTCAGGATGGCAAGACCAGATCCATATCTTAAGGTTAAAATTAAATGATTTATTGCTAAATCTTCTCAACGAACAGTTGCCACCTGGAATGCCATTGACCCTTATATCTGGAGATTCTCAACCTTCTAGATTGTGGTTGTCCCAAATGGTAACTGGGCTTAGTTTTTTTCCTTGAAAATGTTTCACTTACATATAAATCCTTCCATTCCTCACTGGTCAGTTAAAACTAAGGAAGCTTCTTGAATGAGAAGTGATACATTTTCAGGAAAAAAACCCAAGAATGTCTAGTGGTCTTTTGGGAAAAAAATAAACACTTTTGGGACAACCCTGGTTGAGGATCTCCATAGACAAGAAGGTTGGACTTCGTTTGCTTGTGGCTACATAGGGATTCTAGGCTGATTCCTTTTTTAACTCTGCCTCCCAAGTTCTGCCACACTTTTTCCTACAGCATTAGCCCAAAGGAGTTGGGAAATCCATTATTAAAAGAGGGTTATTATCCATTATCTATCTGAGTCCTTCGGGAGAAGGGCGGTATAGAAATAAAATTATTCTTATTATTCTTATTCTTATTACCTATTCATCAAACTACAGAGTGGGTGGGGTTGAGGGAGGGGGCACCTGACTATGAATTTACAACATCATGTTGTGGATTTTTGGTAGCCAAACGAGAACTTCGTTCTGCTGAGCTTCGAAAGAAAAAAATGGAAAATTGCCCAGGATGTATTATTGGTACAGTTGACATTTCACTGCCCATATTTTTTAAAGAATAAATTTAGTTTAATTATGTATTAATACTGTCGGAAGAAAAAACTGGTCCGGTTCCAAGCTGGGAGAAAGAGGCTGGAAATAAAATGAAGGCAGGCTGGTTGGAAAGTCTCTGTTTGGTAGCCAGAAACTTCAGTGACAGCAGCATGTTTCTGGGGTGGCTGACAAAATGGGGCTGGGATAGGTAGGCCTAGACTTAGAATAACCTTACTGTCACTTTGGGTGGGCTTTTTATACATTCTTTGGGGTTTTGTGATTGAGATGCTCCAGGGGGGTTGTGCAATATGGTGATCCTTGTACCTTTTGCTATTCTAATAGTGGTGGGTAAATCGTATTATGTCCTAAAGGTCATGTCCTGTCCTTAGAATTTGGGTGGGGGAATGTAAATTCTTAATCCCATCAGCTCCAGGCTTCTGTGGGAGCTGTGTCTTTTGTTGAAGGTCTTTTGTTCGTGAATAGATTGGCTTGGATTTCTTAATGGGCATGAAATATCCATTTCTAAAGACTTCAGGCATCTGCTGGAGGCTGTTTCCTATAGCAGGAAGACTGGAGGGGGCTTTCTGCCTTTAAGAGCATGTTTCTCCATTTCTCCTTTGGGAAAATATAACATTCTTCCTCTTTTAATATTCCCCAAAATATTTAATTCTCTGGGTGGGGGGCTTCCCACAATACTATAAAATTAAAAAGAAAAATACAGAAGAAAATAGTAAGAAAAATAGGGGAGGGAAAAGTGTGGGGAAAAAGAAAGAAAAGGCATTGACTCCCAACTCCCTTTGATGCAGTAGAATAATGTAACAAACATCAAACCTCAACTTTTTACTTTGACATAATAGTATAAACTTAATTCTGCTGAGCTGAGAAAGAAAAATTGAAAATTGCCCGGGATTGATTATCGGTACAGTTGTCATTTCGCTGCCCATAAAATTAATAAAACTTATTAAGCTGAATTAGTATTCTTTTTTTTCATACATTTCATACATTAAATATCTAGATGGAATCTTTTGTAGATATTTAATTAAGTGTATGAAAAACCTCTAGGAAACACACAAAATTACTAAAAAGGGGGGGGGGGAAGGAGAAGGTAAGGGATAAAGAAAAGTAAAAGGAAATTTAAAAAATAATTTCCAACTTTCCTCAGTAGGCTCACAATGACCAGGCAGTAATCTTTTGATCTAAAATTAAACAATTGCCGGCATTTCTATCCTCGCAAACATCCTGAACCGTCAAATCCTAAAATAAATGTAGTGTTTCTTTCGGTTTCCAACACAAAGCCCAAAGGTGATTTCCACATAGAAAGAAAGATACACAAAGACTTTTCTTTAATTAAGGTAGTTAATTTTCCCATCAGGGCCAGTTTAATTCACTTCAATTAATCCATTGTGGGAATCTAGAGATCTTTCCATCTCTGTGCATATATCAGATATAGAAACAAAATCCCATTTTTATTTTTTTTTTGCCAAAAGAAAACTTGAAATTAAAGAAACTTAATCTGAAAAGAAAAACCTTCAGTTTTAATTGTACATTTGTTTTAAGAATTCTCTGAATTCAAGCATATAAATCAAATTTTAAAAAAAAGTGCATAGTTCAGGCATCTGCAACCTTAAACACTCAAAGAGCCACTTGGACCCGTTTCCCACAGAAAAGAAAACACCGGGAGTCACAAAAACCCTTCCCGGGCCTGACTATTTCTTGAGCAGCCACAAAACTAGCATATGCAATTCAATTAAATGTTTTATTTTCTTCTGAAACTTTTCTTAGATTTATCCATGGTTGGCCTACTTGGGGTTGAAAAGCTCAATAAATTGCGTACCAGCAGGTGTCGCACGAATTCCTGCTCGAGCAGGGGGTTGGACTAGATGACCTCCAAGTTCTCTTCCAGCTCCGTTATTCTGTATTCAACCTCGGGTCCTTGTACTCCTGAAGTGTGTGTTTGTGTGTGTGTGTTGGTCAGTTTCCAACTTTGGTCCTCTGAGACATTTTGACAAAGGAGTGCTTCTCAAGGACTCGACTGTGGGGTGTTTTCTTAACGGGGGAGACGCCTTGTGCTTCCTTTAATCCCGATTTCCTGTTTTGTTTTTTTCCCCTTTGTGTTGCGTGGATGTGAGTGAGCTGGAATCTGGCCTGAATGAGGAGGAATTTTTACTGTCAGATTTAATTTATTACTCAGGATGCCAAAAAAAATAAATAAATAAAAAAATATGACACTGGCTGTTAAAAGTGCCAAATTTTCCGGCACCAGTTTAACAAAGGAAGACACTTCCTGATTCTGTTGATGGTGTGGAGAGACCTATATTTCATAGAATCGTACAATCCTGAGGCTGGAAGGGACCTTGGAGGTCTTCTAGTCCAACCCCCTACTCAAGGCAGGAGACCTTAGACCAGGGGTCTGCAACCTTAAGCACTCAGAGCCGTTTGGACCCGTTTCTCACAGAAAAGAAAACACCGGGAGCCACAAAACCTGGGTGGGCGTGGCCAACTCGATGTCACTCACTTCCACCAGTCACATGACGCCCCCTAGCCACGCCTACTCAGCCGGTCATTAGGGCAGAGAACCGGTTGTTAAAAAACACCGGGAACCACAAAATCCTTTTGACATATCTCTCTCTCCACTCCCTCCCTTCCCCCTCTCCCCCTCTCTCTGTATCTCTCTATGTCTCTCTCTCTCTGTATCTCTCTCTGTCTCTCTCTCTCCCCCTCTCTCTGTATTTCTCTATGTCTTCCTGTCCCTCTCTGTATCTCTCTGTCTCTCTCTACCCCTCTCTCTGTATCTCTCTATGTCTCTCTCTGTATCTCTCTGTGTCTCTCTCCCTCGCTCTCTGTATCTCTCTCTCTCTCTCTCTGTATCTCTATGTCTCTCTCTCTCCCCCTCTCTGTATCTCTCTGTCTCTCTCTCTCTCCCCCTTTCTCTGTATCTCTATGTCTCCCTCTGTATCTCTCTCTGTGTCTCTCCCTCTCTCTCTGTATCTCTATGTCTCTCTCCCCCCTCTCTGTATCTCTCTGTCTCTCTCTCTCTGTATCTCTCTATGTCTCTCTCTCTCCCCCTCTCTGTATCTCTCTGTCTCTCTCTCTCTCTGTATCTCTCTATGTCTCTCTCTCTCTGTATCTCTCTATGTCTCTCTCTCTCTGTATCTCTCTATGTCTCTCTCTCTCTCCCTCTCTCTGTATCTCTCTATGTCTCTCTCTCTCCCCCTCTCTCTGTATCTCTCTATGTCTCTGTCTCTCTCTGTATCTCTCTATGTCTCTCTCTCTCTGTATCTCTCTGTCTCTCTCTCTCTCCCCCTTTCTCTGTATCTCTATGTCTCCCTCTGTATCTCTCTCTGTGTCTCTCCCTCTCTCTCTGTATCTCTCTGTCTCTCTCTCTCTCTGTATCTCTCTATGTCTCTCTCTCTGTATCTCTCTATGTCTCTCTCTCCCTCTCTCTGTATCACTCTATGTCTCTCTCTCTCTGTATCTCTCTCTGTCTCTCTCTCCCCCTCTCTCTGTATTTCTCTATGTCTTCCTGTCCCTCTCTGTATCTCTCTATGTCTCTCTCTACCCCTCTCTCTGTATCTCTCTATGTCTCTCTCTGTATCTCTATGTCTCTCTCTCTCCCCCTCTCTGTATCTCTCTGTCTCTCTCTCTCCCCCTTTCTCTGTATCTCTATGTCTCCCTCTGTATCTCTCTCTGTGTCTCTCCCTCTCTCTCTGTATCTCTATGTCTCTCTCCCCCCTCTCTCTGTATCTCTCTGTCTCTCTCTCTCTCTGTATCTCTCTATGTCTCTCTCTCTCTGTATCTCTCTATGTCTCTCTCTCTCTCCCTCTCTCTGTATCTCTCTGTGTCTCTCTCTCCCCCTCTCTCTGTATCTCTCTATGTCTCTCTCTCTCTGTATCTCTCTATGTCTCTCTCTCTCTCCCCCTCTCTGTATCTCTCTGTCTCTCTCTCCCCCTCTCTCTGTATCTCTCTCTCTCTCTGTATCTCTCTATGTCTCTCTCTCCCCCTCTCTATGTCTCTCTCTCTGTATCTCTCTATGTCTCTCTCTCTCCCCCTCTCTGTATCTCTATGTCTCTCTCTGTATCTCTCTGTGTCTCTCTCCCTCTCTCTCTGTATCTCTGTCTCTCTCTCTCTGTATCTCTATGTCTCTCTCTCTCCCCCTCTCTGTATCTCTCTGTCTCTGCCCTAGCTGCTTCTCCATCCCCCATGGTCGCCCTTACCTTCTCAGGCCAGGCGAGGAGTGACTGGGAGGGGAGGGCGAGGGGCAGGGACAGCCAGTGGCAGGATCACCCGACAGGGAGCCACAGCAGAGGGCCCAAAGAGCCACATGCGGCTCTGGAGCCGCAGGTTGCTGACCCCTGCCTTAGACCATTTTAGAGAAATGGCTGTCCAAGCTTTTCTGGAAAACCTCCAGCGATGCGTGCCCGTAACTCCTATTGGCAGAGTGTTTATTGTGTGAATTTAAGATTTTCTCTTCTGAAAAGCCAGTAGGTACTGTAGAAATTCCAACCTTGAGAGCCGATAGTATTCACCATTTCTGGTCAGTTGTGTAATCCTGTGGACGGAGCTTCTAAATCTCACCTAGAAGCTCTCACATGTAGAATAAACCAGAGTTGGAAGGGACCTTGGAGGTCATCTAGTCCAACCTCCTGCTCAAACAGGAGAGCCCATATATCATTTCAGATGGTTCTTCCTTGTCTGGGGTGGCCTCCAGAAGAAATTTGGGGAATGGGTGGGGGTGGGGGTGGAGGGGAAGAAAGCCCTAGGGAAAATTGGATTATGCCAGGGGAAATTTGCTTCTGCTGGATCAATTCCAGGTGGAGAGTTTTTTTAAAAAAATACCAATAAAAAAAAGAATTATTTGTAGCTTGAGGGTTGAACGGTGGGGTCCTTGATGCTCTCTGAACTTGGTAGATTTCTTGCAGACGCTTCATTACCAAACTAGAGAACATCATCAGTACTAGAAGGGAGTGGGGTTGAGGAGGAGGACTATGGGGTCCTTGGTGTTCTCTGAGTTTGATTGTTTGCTTTGCAGACATTTCATTACCTAACTAGGTAGCATCATCAGTGCTAGAAGTGAGGGAATGAGGTTTGTGTAGAAGAGGAGGAGGAGGAGGAGGGGGAGGAAGAAGAAGATGAAGAAGAAGAAGATGAAGAAGAAGAAGAAGAAGAAGAAGAGGAGGAGGAGGAGGAAGAAGAAGAAGAAGAAGAAGAAGAAGAAGAAGAGGAGGAGGAGGAGGAGGAAGAAGAAGAGGAAGAAGAAGAAGAAAAGGAGGAGGAGGAGGAGAAGGAGAAGTAGTAATGTAGTAGAAGTAGTAATAGTAGTAGGAGGAGGAGGAGGAGGAAGAAGAAGAATAGGAGGAGGAGGAGAAGGAAAAGGAAAAGGAGGAGAAGAAGAAGAAGAAGAGGAGGAGGAGAAGGAGAAGAAGTAGTAATGTAGTAGAAGTAGTAATAGTAGTAGTAGTAGGAGGAAGAGGAGGAGGAGGAAGAAGAAGAAGAGGAGGAGGAGGAAGAAGAAGAGGAAGAAGAAGAAGAAAAGGAGGAGGAGGAGGAGAAGGAGAAGTAGTAATGTAGTAGAAGTAGTAATAGTAGTAGTAGGAGGAGGAGGAGGAAGAAGAAGAAGAATAAGAGGGGGAGGAGGAGAAGGAGAAGGAAAAGGAGGAGAAGAAGAAGAAGAAGAGGAGGAGGAGAAGGAGAAGAAGTAGTAATGTAGTAGAAGTAGTAATAGTAGTAGGAGGAGGAGGAAGAGGAGGAGGAGGAAGAAGAAGAAGAAGAAGAGGAGGAGGAGGAGGAAGAAGAAGAAAAGGAGGAGGAGGAGGAGGAGAAGGAGAAGTAGTAATGTAGTAGAAGTAGTAATAGTAGTAGGAGGAGGAGGAGGAAGAAGAAGAAGAATAAGAGGAGGAGGAGGAGAAGGAGAAGGAAAAGGAGGAGAAGAAGAAGAAGAGGAGAAGGAGAAGAAGTAGTAATGTAGTAGAAGTAGTAATAGTAGTAGGAGGAGGAAGAGGAGGAGGAGGAGGAAGAAGAAGAAGAAGAAGAAAAGGAGGAGGAGGAGGAAGAAGAAGAAGAAGAAGAAGAAAAGGAGGAGGAGGAGGAGAAGGAGAAGTAGTAATGTAGTAGAAGTAGTAATAGTAGTAGGAGGAGGAGGAAGAAGAAGAAGAATAAGAGGAGGAGGAGGAGGAGGAGGAGAAGGAGAAGGAAAAGGAGGAGAAGAAGAAGAAGAAGAGGAGGAGGAGAAGGAGAAGAAGTAGTAATGTAGTAGAAGTAGTAGTAGTAGGAGGAGGAGGAGGAGGAGGAAGAAGAAGGGGAGGAGGAGGAGGAGGAGGAGAAGAAGTAGTAATAGTAGTAGAAGTAGTAATAGGAGGAGGAGGAGGAGGAAGAAGAAGAAGAAGAGGAGGAAGAGAAGGAGGAGATTATGTGGAGTTCTTGATGCTCTCTGGGCTTGGTTGTTTGCTTTGTAGACATTTCATTACCTAGCTAGGTAGCATCATCAGTGCTTGTAAGGAGCATGCTTTGCTTTCAATTTGAACTAGGGCCCCTTTATGACTTGGAAACTCCCAGAATTCCTGACTCGGCCTAGCTAGCTCAGGGATTCTGGGAATCGAAGTCCACAAGTCAAAAAAAGGGCCATCGTTCCCCACCCGTGCTTTAGTGCCTTGCCCTTGCCAGTGTTGCTGGGAGAAGATCGTGGACTGTTTACTGTTAGCTTGTTTGGCAGTTCCTTGTTGGAAGGAATTTTATTTTATTTTTTTTCCCCCACCGACAGCTGAATGGAGCCTTGTTCTGAGATTTTTTGAGGCAATAAAGACAGCTTTTTCTACCAAAAAGGGGGAAATCTTGCCAATTCTGCTGAGCCGTTTTTCGGAAAACCTCATCTCACAGTTCATTGACATAAGAAGCAAGGTTTAAGGGACAGCACGGAGCCAAGGGCGTTATTCCAGCAATGTAGCTGGTCCGATAAGAGTGATAAAAGAAGTTCAACAGTGCAGCCGGGAATGGGCTGCCTCGCTGGCCTGCTTCAGTGCTAAAAACTGCTTGGTGTTAATCTTGGTTAGTGATTTGTGTCGCGTGAAATGGGGGAGAGAATAAAAGGAGAGAAGGCTGCAGGCCGAAGAACAGTTTTTATCCGTGGGATAAAAACTGTCAGATTCCCGAATGAGAAATAACATCATAACTACGTAGTATGATGGACTGCAGGGCCGGCGCAATGTGTAACATATTCACACTGGTGCAAGAGGACTGGGTGTTTTGTTAGTATGATTTATTGGGTTTAGGGATTTTCTGTCTTCACTGTGAGTTGTATCGTGTTGGGTGGGGGACAGGGGTGGGTTCTAAATTTTTTTTACTACCGGTTCTGTGGGCGTGGCTTATTTTGTGGGTGTGGCTTGGAGGTCATGCGACTAGGTGGGCGTGGCTAGCTGGTCAGAGTCATTTCTGGAAGGTCCTCGCACTTACGACCAAGTCCTCGCACTTGCGACCCGACTCATTTGTTTGCTTTTAACACTGATCAGCTGTAGGGCGGCCCTTTGAAGCCCAGTGGCAAGAGTTTAAACAGTTTTTTTCCCCTCTAGTCATCAGCTGGGACTCAGGAGGCAGCAATAGATTGGGGGTGGGGCCAAATAAAAGGTAAGAATAATGTGTGGGGGGGTGGGAGGGCGGGGGGGAGAACTGGTTCAGTGACGTCATATCGTCACCGCTACCGGCTCGACCGAACCGGGAGGAACCCACCGCTGGTGGGGGTGCACTGACGGAGCTCAACCAATCTCATTGTACATACGTTGTGCGCTGACAAGAAAGATTTGACTTTGAATTTGAGAAGCAAACAGAGAACGAAGGAGGAATTTCCTGACAGCAAGAACGATTAATCAGTGGAATGGCTTTGCCCCCAGAAGTTGTGGATGTCTCCATCACTGGAGGGTGTTTGTTTGTTTGTTTGTTTTTAATATACCATATTTTTCGGAGTATAAGACTGCACCTTTCCCCCCCCCCAAAAGGGGGTGAAAATTTGGGTGCATCTTATACACTGAATGTAGCCCCACCCACCCACTGGCCCCCACCCTCTGGCCTCCGCCCCCCAGCAATTTACCTCCTTGCAGCAAGCAACAAGAAGAAACAGCCCATTTCAGCTTCACCACAGCCTAATTAGCACAAGTTGATTGCCCCTTGGATCGGCCTCCCGAGTCTCAGCTGTTTCTGGCTGAAGGGATCGCCTATTGCTGCGCGGGCCTCTGCTTGCTTGCTGCAAAGAGGTAAATTGCTGGGAGCAGATTTTTTTTTCTTCTGCTAATCAAGCTATGCTGAAAACGAAAATGAAAGTAAAGCAGGCTGTTTGCTGCAACGAGGCAAAATTGCTGGGGGAGGCAGAGGCAGATTTCTTTTTCTTCTTTTTCTCACCAAAAAAGGTAGGTGCGTTTTATAATCCGGAGCGTCTTATACTCCGAAAAATATGGTAAACATTCCATCTTCTCTTAATTCCCTCTGTGCAATCATCACCAAGATTTACAACATCATTCATTATATTAACATTAATGCTCTGATCTTACAATTGTAGCATTGAACATAGTAAACCTATTCATTTTTCCCTCTTAACTTATCTTCTAATAAGAACATAATAATAATATTAAGCATAATAATCCTAATAGCCATAATAATAACAACCATCGTATCGTTTACATCTCTATCTTAACATATTTTCTACTCTTCTTTTATCTCCTCCTTTTATTTCCAACTTCCATTTTTATTCTCTTAACCATTGATAAAATAATTCCCATATCATATCATATTCAGTTTGTTCTTTCTCCTTAATTGCAAGCGTTAATCTGTTCATTTCTGCACATTTCTCATCTTTTCCTAATGGGAGGATTTTAAGAAGATGGTGGAAAACCATTTGTCTGAAATGGTACAGGGTCTTCTTGCTGGAGGCAGGGGGTTAGGCTAGGAGACCTCCAAGGTCCCTTCCCAGTCTGTTGTTCTGCTGCGGGTCACGAGACTGCAGGATCTGACCATGATGAGTCTGCACATGATTTTGAGAACCGAAAGTCTTGAGATTTTCGCAGCTGTGCAACTGTGTGAATAGGTTTTATTTCCCACCCCTTCTTTATTTAGCAACAAAGAGCGGAAAACATGCAAATGAGCTCATAACGAGCTCTAAATGTCTGAACTTTTTTTTAATGGGGGAGAAGTCAAAATCTCCCACTCAGTTCCTCAAAAAAAAAAAAAATCTGCATTGTCACCACAACTCTAACCCTAACCCGCCCAGAATGACCTTATAGAAGAGATGGGCCGCACGAATATTTAATAAATAAATAAATAAATATACAGCAAGCTCCCCAATTCCCAGGATTCCCCTCCCGATATGCTGCCTGAGGAATTCTGGGAGTTGAAATCCAGAGGTTTGTTAGTTTGTTTTGTTTTGTTTGTTTTATTAGATTTATATACCGCCCTACTCCCGAAGGACTCAGGGCGGTGAACAGGCACAGAATAAAATACATAGATACAAAAGTTAAAAGAACATAATTAAAACCAGATTAAATAATTTAGCCCGGGACAATTAAAAATCCCAATAATTTAAAACAGATTAAAATTTCGATTTAAAAGAATTTTAAAACAGGGGAGAAAATTAGGCCAGGCCGGCTTGCTGGAATAGGAGAGTCTTAAGAGCACGGCGGAAAGTGCGCAGATCCGGGATCCTCCGTATCTCTGGGGGGAGCTCGTTCCAGATAGTGGGTGCCCCCACAGAGAAGGCCCTCCCCCTGGGGGCCGCCAGTCAACATTGTTTAGCTGACGGCACCCGGAGGAGTCCCTCTCTATGGGAGCGTACCGGCCGGTGGGAGGCTGCTTGTGGTAGTAGGCGGTCCCATAAATAACCAGGTCCTAAGCCATGGAGCGCTCTAAAGGTGGTAACCAAAACCTTGAAGCGCACCCGGAAGAGCCAGTGCAACTCGCGCAGGAGAGGTGTCACACGGGAGCGCATGTTGCTCCCATAACCACCCGCGCGGCCGCACTCTGCGCCAGTTGGAGCCTCCGAGTGCACCTCAAGGGGAGCCCCATGGTCTTAAAAGTTGCCCAACCTTTTTATTTCACCAGGTGGGCCTGGCCTAATTTTTTCCCTCTTTTATAAAAGATTTTTAATTTTTTAACATTTTTTAGTATTTTATATATTCAAATTTTAAAATTGGTTTTAAATTGATTGGGGTTTTAATTTGTCTGGGCCAAAACTATTTAATTTGATTTTAATTCCGCTTTTAAATTTTGTATGTATGTATTTTATTGTTTGGCTGTGCACCGCCCTGAGTCCTTCGGGAATAGGGCGGTATAGAAATCAAATCAAATAAATAAATAAAAGTTGTTAACAACAACAACACTGATTTAATTGAAGCATGCCACAGGAGATTTCTGTTCTGACCTAGGCTTCCTGAGTCATTAAAACCCATGAGTAGTCCCTAAAACCTCTTTTTATTGCAACAGCTGTGAATTCTGTTCATTCGCAGCTAAGTCCCAATTAGTTGCAAAAAGTCCTTTCGGGATAATCATCCACCTTTATCTCCCTTGACACGCTGCCAAAGACCTACTTGGCAAAGCCACAGGGAATCCAGTATCAAACAGAGCTTCAGGCTTTAAACTGCACAGAATGAACAAAGTTGCTTCCTGCAAAAGCCCACGTGCCTTTGCTCCTCTTTTAAGCCTTTTGGGAGGGGCCAATCATCTCCCAGCCCTACTCCCAAGTCATCCCTTTTGTTTTAGCTATTCTTGCCTTCTGGCAGCTCTGCGCATGCGCGCACTGGGAACAGGCTCCCCCTGTTCCTCTGCCTCGCTGAGGTCCGACTCTGGAGGCTCCGGAGGCAGCACGTACCTCCCAGATGGCCCTTTCTCTGTCTCTGACGCAGAGCCCTTGTCCGAGCCTTCCCCAGACTCCAGGATTGGCCCATTTGTCCTCTCCAGCCTCCTCACTGTCTGACTCTGCTGCCACCTCCTCAGGCTGCTGGCGGACCACAACAATTTCTTCCTTGCTCCTGGCATATCCATCTTGTTTTGGGCTAAATTTGGGTGGCAGGAATTCCGTCGTGAGTGGGAGACTATGCGTTAACACATTCTGGGAAAGCTTTATATTGATCTGTGGAGGTGTCTTTGCTCCTCAGCGGTTTCTCAGCTTCCTTTTAGGTAGAAAAAGGCTGCAAAGAATTGCAACACCTCCCTTACCTTTTCCAAATTTGTTATGGAGGCCACCTCCAAAACTGAAGAACTGATCTATAAGCTGCCTTGATCTCCATGCACAATGGATCAGAAATGGTCAATGCTGTAGACTCTCAAGGTTGGTGGGTTGAAGAAACACTTGTTGGGTTGAGTGTGGTATCCTGCCTTTAGAGGAGTCTTTGGGCTTCTTGGGTCCTCTCAGTTTCTTGGTTGCTCAGTTTTTGGAGGAGCTCCAGTGCTGGTTGGAGACGGACCACCATGAGGGTAGATCTTGGCTGTAGAGCAGGGGTCTCCAACCCTGACAACTTTATGAGAATAAATTTCTCATAATTCATGAGAATTCTGGGAGTTGAAGTCCACAAGTCATAAAGTTACCAAGGGTTAGAGACCCCTGCTGTAGAGTATATTTCCCAATCTTGGCAAATTAAAGGTGGGTGGGCTTCAACTCCCAGAATTCCTCATCCAGCTGGATGAGGAATTCTGAGAGTTGTCCACCCATCTTCAGCTGGGCTTGGTTGGGAGATCCTGCTCTACAGCCAAGATGGTGGCCCATCTCCAACCAGCATTGAGTCTCCTCCAAAAAGAGAACAACCAAGAAACTTAGAAGAGCCAAGAAGTCTAGACAATGGTCAACAAACATTGGCCTAGAGTAAGTGGGTGAACACAAACAGTCCATCCAGAATTGAGAACTTCCCCAAATGAGGATATGAAAACAGGACAGAAACAGGGAACTTGGTGAGAGTGAAGAAACACGGCCATCTGGTTAGGAGGCCACATCTAGAAGGGTGAAAGGGAGGGCAGGGGGAACACCCGGCGAAGTATTTCAGCCCATCTGCCAAGTCTTGAGTAACTCAGCTCGGAATGAGCTTTGAAGGCTCCATGGTTTGTTCACTCCTCCCCAGCCAGAAGATGGGGTAGAAACCCACAGATCGACCTTCAGTTCCTCAGCTGAGAAGGCCATTCCGCTTGGAAGAATTGTATTTGTCAGAACCAACTTTTTATTTTCCAAGTTGTAATTTGTGGCTCGTTTCCTTTAAAATAATAATAATAATAATACGAACAAAAAGCTTGCTAGCTTTTCCTAACCACCAAACCAGATTCTCAAACTCTCCATGTGGCAATTCTGTAAGAGTTCACTCCACAACATGGTTAAATCCAGGGGGTCTAAGATTGCCTCCGTGGACTCATGGATGAAACAGGCGGAGGGCAGGGGGGATTTTGCAACCTTGATGGTTGAAGTCAGGAGAGAAAGGAAGGGAGGAAGGGTGGGGAGGATCAGTGCCAGGAACAGTTATCTCAGGAGGAAAGAATGTGGACTTTGACGGTCAACCCAAAAAGGTGCCTTCAAGAGATTAAAACCCGATCTCCCAGTTCACAGCGAGCTGTGAGTTGCTTTGTAGAAGTAGCAGAGCCACATCTCCCAATCCAGGAAAGGGGTAGAGAAGGGTGCTGGGTGTTATAGTTCAGGGTTATTTGCAAGGCTGCCTGTTGGCCAATCTTGAGAAGAAGGTGTCATCTCAAGAAGAAGCAGTTGACTAGGGCGGGCGTAGGAGTTAACGATGAGTACAGGTAGAGATAGCCTCTACTTACGACCTCTACTTGGAGCCCAAAATATCTCTTGTTAAGTGAGACATTTGTCAAGTGAGCTTTAGCCCATTTTACGACCTTTCTTGCCGCCTTTGTTAAGCGAATCACTGCCATTGGTAAGTGAGTCACCCGGTTGTTAAGTGAATCCGGCTTCCCCCATTGACTTCGCTTGTCGGAAGGTCCCAAAAAGGGATCACACGACCTCAACATGACACAGCGACGGTCATAAGTATGAACCAGTTGCCAAGCGTCCGAATTTTGATCACACGAGCGGGGGTGGGGTTGGGGATGCTGCAAAGGTCATAAGTGCGAAAAATGGTCATAGCTCACTTTTTGTCAGCGCCGTTGTAACTTTGAACGGCCACTGAAGGAATTGTTGATTTGCGACCGCAAATTGAGCCTGGCATTGTAGTCGTTCAGCAGGTCATCACGTGACCTTAATTGCATGACTTTTTGCGGCAGTCGCAAAGCAAATGCTGCAGTCGTTAAGTGAGTCCAGTGACTTCCAGGGGCCTTTTTACGCCGGAAACCAGAAGCAAATGCCACTTTCCAACCAATAAAAGAGTCATAAATGTGTTACGGGATTAAAAGCGGGTGGATTGGCGAATACCTAAAATGTGATCACGTGACAAACCCCCACCCCCCTCCGAGGGAGGGGCATCTCTCAGAACTTTGCATCTGGCTCCTAAGTACCGTCTGGCGGCTCCGTCGTAACTTTGAATGGTCGCTAAGCGCTCGGTTATAACTCGAGGACTACCTGTGCAGGTTATCTCTACATGCTGAAGGACATGGCCTAACTGTGCATGCTGGGAAATCTTTTAAAACAGCTTTCTGGAGGATGGGTCTGCCTCGGGTTCAAGGAGAAGCATGTAGAAGCTCTAGATTTGATTGTGTCCAAAGGACTTACAATTAGAATAATGTGTGTTTTCTTTTTCTTTCTTTCCCAGCCAGCTTTCCCTTCAGATTTTTAGCTTTCCATTTCCCAGTTTTGTTGAATCATTGACAAGGGCAACCTTTAAAAAAAACAAAAAGGAAAGCTAAGGACACGAGGAAGGCCAATGCTTATCAGAAGGCAAGGAGAATAACAGAGTAATAGAGTTGGAAGGGACCTTGGAGGTCTTCTAGTCCAACCCCCTGCTCAGGCAGGAAACCTATATCATTTCAGACAAATGGTTATCCAACATCTTCTTTAAAAACTTCCAGTGTTGGAGCATTCACAACTTCTGGAGGCAAGTTGTTCCACTGGTTAATTGTTCTCACTATCAGGAAGTTTCTCCTTAGTTCTAAGTTGCTTCTCTCCTTGATTAGTTTCCACCCATTGCTTCTTGTTCTACCCTCAGGTGCTTTGGAGAAAAGTTTGACTCCTTCTTCTTTGGGGCAGCCCCTGAGATATTGAAACACTGCTATCATGTCTCCCCTGGTCCTTCTTTTCATTATCATACCCAGTTCCTGCAACCGTTCATCGTATGTTTTAGCCTCCAGTCCCCTAATCATCTTTGTTGCTCTTCTCTGCACTCTTTCTAGAGTCTCCACATCTTTTTTACATCGTGGCGACCAAAACTGAATGCAATATTCCAAGTGTGGCCTTCCCAAGGCCTTATAAAGCGGTATTAACCCTTCACGTGATCTTGATTCTATCCCTCCGTTAATGCAGCCTAGAACTGTGTTGGCTTTTTTGGCAGCTGCTGCACACTGCTGGCTCATATTTAAATGGTTGTCTACTAAGACTCCAAGATCCCACTCACAGTTACTACTATTGAGCAAGGTACCACCTATACGGTACCTGTGCATCTTTACTTGGAGTAAAGATGTTCTTTTATAAAGTACCAATTTATAATCCCTTGGTAAGACCACACCTAGAATATTGCATGCAGGCAGTCCTCGAGTTACGACCACAACGGAGCCCCAGATTAATGCTGCTAAGTGAAAAATGGGTTAAGTGACTTCGCCCCAGTTTACGACTTTTCTTGCGGTTGTTGAGCGAACCACTGCATTTGTTAAGTTAGCCACACCGTTGTTAAGTGAGTCTGGATGTTGCTTGTCGCAAGAGGGGACCACATGACCCCAGGACACTGCAGCCGTCATAAATACGAATCAGTTGCTGAGCAATCTGAATTTTGATCAGGCGGCCATGGGGGATGCCGCAGTGGTCAGTAAGTGTGAAAAACAGTCATATAAGTTAAGTTGTTTCAGAACTGTTATAACTTTGAATGGTCACTAAATGAACCTGTAAATCGAGGACTACCTACCTGTACAGTTTTGGTCACCACGATATAAAAAAAGATATTGAGACTTTAGAAAGAGTGCAGAGAAGAGCAACAAAGATGATTAAGGGGCTGGAGGCTAAAACATATGAAGAACGGTTGCTGGAACTGGGTATGTCTAGTTTAATGAAAAGAAGGACCAGGGGAGACATGATAGCAGTCTTCCAATATCTCAGGGGCTGCCACAAAGAAGAAGCAGTCAAGCTATTCTCCAAAACACCAGAGGGCAGGACAAGAAGCAATGGGTGGAAACTAATCAAGAAGAGAAGCAACTTAGAACCAAGGAGAAATTTCCTGGCAGTCAGAACAATTAACCAGTGGAACTGAGACAGAATGAAAAAGTAGCTTATAAAAGATTGCTTTTTAGATAATAAAAGGTGTGAAGGAGGTGAAAAATGTCAAACCGCAAAGTTCACAGTTATTCAACGAGCTGCTGGAAACTTAGGTACTTCCTGCAAGATACCTGTGACCTCATTCAGTACGAAGGGGGGAGCAAGATATTTAGCTTTTTTTAACAGAGCAACAGGGGAGGGCTACGGGGGGGGGGGGCTATAACTAATATAACCAATCAATGACTGATATGCTATATTTCCGTGTTTGGCTACTTTTGATAAGTATATAAGTGTTTGTTGTTCCGTAAGAGGGGGTTCAGATGTTGCTACGGCTTTATTGCTCTGAACCTTTTGCGCAAATAAATACAAGTCCTTTTTGATTCCGAGGTCTGAGTCTCATTATTCCTGCAACAGAACAGCTTGCCACCAGAAGTTGTATTTGCTCCAACCCTGGAAGTTTTTAAAAAACAGATTGGACAGCCATTTGTCTGAAAGGGTACCGGATCTCGTGCTCGAGGTTGGACTAGAAGACCTCCAAGGTCCCTTCCAACTCCTTGCCAAGGTCCCTTATTCTCCTTGCCTTCTGATAAGCATCGGCCCTTGTAAGGACTGGCCTTCCTCGTGTCCTTAGCTTTCCTTTTTGTTTTTTTAAATGTTGCCCTTGTCAATGATTCAACAAAACTGGGAAATGGAAAGCTAAAAATCTGAAGGGAAAGCTGGCTGGGAAAGAAAGAAAGAAAGAAAAAGAAACCCACATTTTTGAAATATATTTATGTATTTTAAGGCTTTCCTTGCGAAAGCTGTTGAAGCAAACCAGCCTAGGAAATCGAAAGCTAAAAGTCTGACAGGAAAGCTGGGTGGGAAAGAAAGAGAAACAGAGATTTTTGTTTTAATTTATGTATTTTAAGGCTGTTCTTAACAAGGCGTTGAAGCCAGCCAGCCTAGGAAATCGAAAGCTAAGAACCCGACAGGAAATCTGAATGGGCAAGAAAGAGAAACATGCAATTGTTTAATTTTTTTTTGTTTAATTTTTTTGTTTTGTTTTGTTTTACACATGTCCTTGCAGGTTATTTTAATAACCAGGCTAGGAAATTGAAAGCTAAAAGCTGAACAAAGAGCAGGCATGAGCAACAGGCAATTTTACAGACTGTCTTTATGCTGTGTCTTTTTTTTTTTTTGAGAGAGAGAGAGAGAAAGAGAGAGAGAAGGGCACTGAATGGCTTTCTTTGCAAACAAAGGATGCCCTTGGGAACAAACCCAAATATAACAAAAAGAGAGTGGGTGGGGGGTGGGAAGCAAAAAAGGAAAGTTGTTTCATGGTTTTATGGAAACTTCCCTGGGCAAAGTTTGCATGCGGGTCTTCTCAGGCTTAACTCCTTTAGTATTTTACCTATTTTTTAAAATTACATTTCATTGACTTGACTTTGCAGCTATTTGTCCAGAATGGCATATAGTAGTGATGGCTAACCTTTTTGCCGTCGCGTGCTAATAGCGTGCTAATAGGGGGGGGGGGTGTCACGCGTGCACGTGCCCACACCTAGAATTCAGTGCGCCCTGCCCCCACACATATGCGCATGTGTGCTTCTCCCACTTTTGTTACGTGATGGTACAGTGGGCCCGGTAGGCCCGTTTTTCGCCCTCCCCAGGCTCCAGAGGCTTTCTATTGTTACAGTAATAATTTTGGATTCTTTATTGCAATTTTCTCTTATGGAGGCCTGCAGTATCAGCTGATAGCCAGCAGGTGGCAATAGCGCCGCCAGTGTGAGCTGATGGCCAGCAGGTGGCGATCTCTAGCTTTACAGGGATGCTGTGTGAATCTCTTCTATTTTTCTACCTTCAGGTGGGATCCGTACTGTGAAAGTTTTAAAGTAAAGAGTTTAAGGATTAATATACCTATTTTGTGGGAAAGCCCCCACCTCTATAAACTCTCCCCATACCACCCCAAAAAAGGCAACGTCAGAATCAGGGTGGATAAAAATCAATGATTTTTAAAAAAAAATAAAAAAAAATCCATTTTTTAAAATTTAAATCCGATTTTTTAAATTTAAATCCGATTTTTTTAATTTTTATCGAATTTATTTTAATAAAAAACTTTTGGGGTAAAAATCTATCGTAAGATAGTTTTCTATTTAAGATACATAAATAATTGAGTTTATTCAGCACGAAATGGAGCTTAGTTATGTAACAGGAGGCTGTATATTCTGCAACATTGGGACTATCGGTGAGTCAACAGTGGGTCAAAGGAGTAGCAGAGATGACAGTTGCTCTTTAAAAATTAGGATTTAAATCGAGTTGATTTAAATCAAGACTTTTTACTAGTGATTTAAATCATGATTTAAATTGTGATTTAAATCAACTCGATTTAAATCAAATCCACCCTGGTCAGAATATTAGTTACGGGCATTACTTGCAATGCACTGCTCCTATTGGGTATTTTAAGGGTTAGGAGTTGGAAGGGACCTTGGAGGTCTTCTAGTCCAACCCTTTGCTCAAGCAGAAGACACCATTCCAGACAAATGGTTATCCAGTCTCTTCTTAAAATCCTCCAGTGATGGAGCAGCCACAACTTCTGAAGGCAAGTTGTTCCATTGGTTGGTTGCTCTCACCGTTGGAAAATTTCTCCTTAGTTCTAGGTTGCTACTCTCCTTGATTAGTTTCCACCCATTGCTTCTTGTTCTATCCTCAGGTGCTTTGGAGAATAGCTTGACTCCCTCTTCTTTGCGGCAACCCCTTAGATATTAGAAGACTGCTATCATGTCTCCCCTCGTCCTTCTCTTCACTAGACTAGCCATGCCCAGTTCCTGCAACCGTTCTTCGTATGTGTTAGGATATGGTGTATGCCTAACAGGTTGTCCAGGCAATATATGGACAATATATGTGTTCTATGACTTTCACATGAATATGTATTCTATGACTTTAAGAAGTACTGCTGAGTCATTGTAATGCTGAGTCATTGTATCCTGATTGGATAAGCTCTGTTGTAACTATATTTAAGAAGGGAGCTGAAATGTAGTCATTGATGATATGCTACCATCGTGTGTGGAGATGCTATCATCGTGGTTGGATATGCTACCATCGTGATCTGTTATCAGCGTGTATGTGGTGCTATTATTACCTACTGCTGTTTTGTATGGTAAGAAGACTTTTCTATCACTGGACTGATTTGAATGGCAAAGACTTGGATTGTTTAAAGACTATGAAATTGTTTTTCACTATAAAGTAAAAACTTTGATAAACCAGTTTGTATGTATTTTATTCATTGCTCTCAGCATCGTTTCCCTGTGCTCTACGCTCTGCTGGTTGGTTAACACAACCGTAACCGTTGTGTTAACCGTTAACCGTTGGTTAACAGTATATTTTAGTCTCCAGTCCCCTCATCATCCTGGTTGCTCTTCTCTGCACTTTTTCTAGAGTCTCAACATCTTTTTTGTAGTGTGGTGACCAGAAGTGGATGCAGTACTCTAGGTGTGGTCTTACTAAGGCTTTGTATAGCAGTATTGATCCTTCATGTGATCTTGATTCTACCTCGCTATTAAATCAGGGGTTGCAAGACCAGATGGATGAATGTTGGAATGATGCACCGAGCAAAGGAATGAAGCTGTATTGAAGATTTGTTTTTAACAAATTATCTCGTTTTAATTATTTTTTAAAATAAATAACTCATTTATAATTTGACTGACCCAAAATCCCCTGGTTGATTTTCATAGTCTGAAATGAAAGCCAGTTGGGTCCTAGAGGAGACAGTGAGTTCTAGTCCCGCCTTAAGCATGAAAATCAGTTGGGTGACTTAGGAGGTGGTGAGTTCTAGTCCCGATTTAAGCATGAAAGCTAGTTGGGTCCTGGACCAATCACCAGGAGACAAGTGAGTTTTAGTCCCGCCTTAAATATGAAAACCAGCTGGGTGACTTTGAGCCAATCACCAGGAGACAGTGAGTTCTAGTCCCGCCTTAAGCATGAAAGCTGATTGGGTGACTTTGGGTCAATCACCAGGTGACTGTGAGTTCTTATCCTATCTTAGCCATGAAAGGAAGGTGGATGACTTTGGGCCAGTCCTTCTCTTTTAGCCCAGCCCACCTCACAGGGTTGTTGTTGGGAAAATCGCCACCTTGAGTTATTTCTAAATATAATGAAGGTGGGAGAAAGTAAAAATAAATGGAACAGTTTCACTGCACATCTCACCTTTCTGAAATCTTTTTTCCCCCCCCTCCAGTTTTCTCACTGGTCTGTTGGTCGTGCGACGGAGTCGACTCGAACTGGGCCTGCTGGAGGTGGCAAATCTGTTCCGATCAGGACAACTACTGCGCCACCACGTATACCGGTGCTGGGATTGGTACGTTACTTTGGCGGGGTTGAAATGGCAGGAGTACCATATCACTTCCTCCAAGGGTTTGCCTGCTAAATCAGGGATCCCAAACCTTTGGGCCACGGCCTACTAGCGGGCTTTGGCCAGTTCGCAACTGGGCCAGAGGTGGGTTTCAGCAGGTTCTGACCGGTTCTGGAGAACCGGTAGGCGAAATTTTGAGTAGTTTGGAGAACCGGTAAATACCACCTCTGATTGGCCCCGTCCCCAGCTATTCTCTGCCTCCCGAGTCCCAGCTGATCGGGAGGAAATGGGGATTTTGCAGTATTCTTCCCCTGGAGTGGGGAGAGAATGGAGATTTTACAGTATCCTTCCCCTGCCACGCCCACCAAGCCATGCCACGCCCACCAAGCCACATCCACAGTACTGGTAGTAAAAATGTTTTGAAACCCATCACTGAACTGGGCCATGTGAGTGGAGGAGGGGCTGGTGCGTGTCTGTTTGCGTGCGCGCAGTCCAGCTTACACAAGCGGCGGGCACCAGTGCTCGCAGCTCTACTCACGCACGCACATCGCTCACGCAAAGGAAGCTGTGTGTGATGACCCAGGACAAAGCACGAAGGTCACGCAGCCAGCTGAGAGTTCAAACTCCCCTTTAATGCTCCAGATTTCCCCCACACACCCAAATGCTCCCACGTTCTTGGCAAGTTCCAGAGCAAAGCACACACACAAATACACACACACAACACACACACACACACACACACACACCACGGCAGCCTCTGGCTGTGCCCAGTCCAGCAAAGCAAAGGAACAGGGAAAGGAGTCCACAAACCAAGGAACAAACGACGAGTCCACAAAGTCGGAAACAAGTCACCGAGTCCACAAAGTCAGGAAGAAGCAAGCAGTCCTGCCAACTGTCTATACCGGCACACCAAACTCTACCAATTCAGCATTTGTTCCCAACAAACTCCCCTCCCCACAGTGTCTCCATAAATCTCAGTCCTCAGGTGTGCCTTGTGAAAAAGGGCGGGGCGCTCTCCTCCCGAGTTGTCGGGTCAGCCTGCGCTGTTCCCGACTTCTCTCCACTCTCCGTGCTCGGGGATCAGGAGGGGGCAGTCCTTGCTCATCGCGTGAGCTCCGTCGCTCCTTGTGTCCACTGCTTGCCCTCTCTCGATCATCCTGCCCCCATTCCTCCCTGCTAACAAGCTGTCCCAATCCTGAGGGACCCTGGGACTGCTCCTCCCCACATTCCTCTGAAGCCAATGAAGCTGCCCTCTCGATCTCCAACTCCAGCTCGTCGTCCTCCTCAGATTCAGGCTCCAACGGCAGCATGACACTGTGTATGCAGGTGTGCCTATCCCTCGCACAAAACCATCCCCTCTTACCCTCCTTCTACCCCCCCCCGTGCCAAGCCACCAACCCAGAAAGTTTGGGAAACCCTGTGCTAGATCATACCCGGAACTGAGGGATGTTGTATTTTCTTCCCAACTCTTTATTTATTTAATTTTTTTGCTCTTGTCACTGTAAATATATGTGTCCCATTGTCACGTGGTCTCCTTTTTGCGACCTTCTGACAAGCCAAGTGAAAGGGGAAGCCAGATTCCCTTAACCACTGTGTTAACCAACTTAAGAACCGCAGTGATTCGCTTAACGACGGTGGCAAGGAAGGTCGTAGAACGGGGCAAAAACCTATTTAACGGCTGTCTCGCTTAAAACAACGGGCTCAGTTGTGGTTTTATGTTGAAGGCTACCTATTTACTTCCAACCACGAAGGCTTTCTGTTAACAAGAGCCTTGGTAGTACAGTGGTCTAAGGCACCCTGTTATTAAACTGGTTATTAAGACCAGCTGCCTGCAATTACTGCAGGTTCGAATCTCACCAGGCTCAAGGTTGACTCAGCCTTCCATCCTTTCTAAGGTAGGTGAAATGAGGACCCAGTTTGTGGGGGCAATAAGCTGACTTTGTATAAATATACAAAAGGATGAAGGCTATTGCTTAACGCACTGTAAGCCGCCCTGAGTCTCCGGAGAAGGGCGGCATATAAATCAAATAAAAAAAACAAAACAAAAAACAATCTGTTGTTGTATGTGACTCGCAATAAATCCACAAATATCTTCTGTTCTTCCATAAACACTCGAAAGTTTGACCTTCTTTCTTATTTTTTTGCCCCCCCCCTTTCCGGACAGGTGAATATTCCACGCAGTCGATCAGCAAGGGATGCGTGCCGGTTTGCCCCCAAGGCGGGATCAATATTGGCATTGCGGCTGTGTCGGTCAGCTGCTGTTCCTCGTTTTTGTGCAACACCAACGGGGCCAACAGCATCCAAATCAACCACGTGGTGTTGGCCTTGGCTACGCTCGCCAGTTTTTTCTATCTCTTTGGATCCAGGCTGTGAGGGATTACGCCTCCCTCCGGCTGCATCGAGCGGCCCAACGAGGCCCAGAAATCACGTCTCGAGAATGCAAGTTCGACTGCTCTGTTTTTTCAATCTGAGATTTTACTAGGTTTACGGAAATACTTTATTGTTTGTTTGTGTTTTCTAGCATCGCTTGGGGTTGTCGGGAGGTGGAGGCACAGCTATATATATATAAAAAAGGGAATCTTTGGGCCATAAATTCTCCATTGAGCTTTTTTTAAGGTGTGTGGACTCCTGGGAGTTGAAGTCCACACATCTTAACACCAAGGAGATCTAGAAACACTGCTCCTAAGGCTGCTGTGGCAAAGTTTGAAATCGTTACAGAGGCCTTAAAATGTTTTTGCTCGGGTGAGAAAATACGCAGCTTTGGATGAAGGTCTGTTATGCAAATGCATTTTTGTCTGTTACATTCACTCTGTTAACATTTGAACTCATTAAAATGTATTACATTTTACATTAAGCACGATTGTGAGACGGTGACATGGGCTTTTTGAATGGAATAAACATTTTGATTCATAACAACTCCCTTTCTCGTTTCTTCTTCCTTCCCTCGCACATGTCCCGCTACGATTTTTCAGGATCGTGTTTTATTTAGGGTGCTGATTATTCGATCTTTTATTGACGTGCCCTGTTCTCGGGGGAGCCCCGACAAAAATCAACAGACACACAGTTACATAGGAACCTGGTAGTCTTCTAGTCCAACCCTCTACTCAAGCCAGGAGATCTTACTCCCCATGCTGGTTAAATGTTTATCCACTCTATTTGTGAAAACCTCCAGTGATGGATGTCTGTAGAGATTCTCCGTCATCCAGGTCACGGTTGTCCCAAAGGTGCTTTTTATTTATTTTTATTTATTTATTTATTTTTCAAAATTTATATGCCACCCTTCTCCCGTAGGACTCACAAGATAAAAACAATACAACAATGCAATACTAAAATTAGTCAATTTAAAAATCCCCAAATGATTAAAAAGTCTTGCAACAGATCAGATCAATTTGCTGAAAAAAGCCATGTCTTCAGCTCGGTGCGGAAATTGCGTAGGTCGGGGGCCGTCCGGAGCCCGGTGGGTAAATCATTCCAGAGGGTCGGTGCGGCCACAGAGAACGCCCTCATCCTGGGGGTCGCCAGTTGACGTTGTCTGGCCGACGGCACCCAGAGGAGGGCAGCCCTATGTGACCGCACTGGTCGGTGGGAGGCCGGTAGGAGGTGGTCCTGCAAGTACCCCGGGCCCATGCCATGTAGGGCTTTATAGGTCAAGACCAGCACCTTGAAGCGGATCCGAAGGGACACCGGTAACCAGTGCAGCTCGCGCAGGAGAGGTGTTACACGTTAATGGGAGGCTCCCGTAACAACCCGCGCGGCCACATTCTGGACCAGTTGAAGCCTCCGGGTGCACCCCAAGGGCAGCCCCATGTAGAGGGCATTGCAGTAATCCAGCCGAGAAATTATGAGAGCATGAGTGATTGTACGGAGGGCATCCCTGTCTAGGGAAGGGCGTAACTGGCGCACCAGGCGGACCTGTGCAAAAGCCCCCCTTGTCACGGCCGTCAGATGATCCACCAAGGACAGCCGTGAATCAAGGAGGACACCAAGATTACGAACCCTTTCAGAGGGAGTAAGCAACTCCCCCCCCCCACCCCCATCGAAAGTGAAACTTTTTCAAGAGACAACTGGACTTTCTGGGTTTTTTTTCTTTAAAGACCTGTTGCTTCCCATCCAAGAAGCTTCTTCAGCTCTGACTGGATGGTGGGGAATGGAAGGATTGGTACTCCTTGCAGACAGCTGGTCATTTGCATCCTTTTAGAGAGTCATTGAGGCTACTTGGAGGTTTATCTGTGTCCTCGGGGTCACCTGAGTGGTGCAAATGGGTGTAGAGACTTCTTGGAGCTGTTGAAAGGACTGCGTTGTAGACTGGAGATAGATGATGTCGTATCCCCTCCCCCTCAGTTAAGAAAGAGAGCTGCTCAATTTGGACATAGATGGCCTCTTTGACCCCTCTATCACACCAGCGGTCCTCTCTAACGTGGACTCTGCTATCTTCTGCTAGCAGAGCTACCTTTGTCTTTTAAATGCAGCTTTGTCAGAGTATGCAGCAATCCAACCAGCACGCAAGTAAATAATTCAGCAGGATTCATCTATAAAAGAAACTTCTTTAGATACAATAATATAAATCATGATGCATGTATACAATACCCATGCAGCAGAAGCCAGAACCAGAAATTGCAGAAGCACAGAACAACAGAAACTATAATGCAAGGACAAACCAACATATAATACACATACATGTGTGTGTGTGTGTGTGTGTATCTTTTTCTTTTTCGTAGGCTTTTATGTGCATATTCTTTCTAGCCAGGTTTTACCTACGTAAACTAAGTTGTTCTACAGCCCTGGTTCTGTGAAATCTCATTCACAAGTTTCTGGGCCTTTTTTTCTGCTGACAGACTGCAACTCTGTGTTGCTCTCTGGGAGACTCAGATTGCTATTTCTGCCTTTTAAGGCGTCATCAGTGAGCCACACCCACTTCTCAGATATCCTCCCTGTAAAGGTACAATGTGTCAACTGCAACACAGAGTTGCAGTCTGTCAGCAGAAAAAAGGCCCAGAAACTTGTGAATGAGATTTCACAGAACCAGGGCTGTAGAACAACTTAGCTTACGTAGGTAAAACCTGGCTAGAAAGAATACGCATACACACACACACACACACACACACACAGATCAGTCAAGCTAAGCCATGCCCACGCTCTGAGCCATCTCAACAGACCCTGTTTCTTAGCCACCAAACAGTTCCCATTGACTGACATTGTTATGGCTATCCCAGCTCATAATTTCTTATACACTGACAAACTTCCATTCCCCACCATCCGATCAGAGCTGAAGAAGCTTCTTGGATGAGAAGCGAAATGTCTTCAAAGAAAAATAAAACCTGAAAATCCAGTTGTCTCTTGGGAAAGCACCTTTGGGATTCCAGTGACGGAGCATCCACAGCTTCTGGAGTCATGCCATTGCACTGATCAGATGTTCTCACGGTCAGGAAAATTATTCTTTTTTAGGTTAGATCTCTCTTTAACAAGCTTCCATCTGTTACTTCTTGTCCTGCCCTCAGGTGTTACGACACAGGTCACCTAGAGGTGACAGGCATCTGTAATGTCCTTTATTGCTGTGTTAAATTCCACAACAAACGGCTCTACAATGGCCGATAAGGTCGACCCCAAAACTTCTCTGAAGGCAGCCACTCACAGACCCACGAACAAAAACCAGTAAGCAACAAAACCACTTTGCAAAAGCGGAGAGGAAGTCCAAAGACAAGGTGTAAGTTCATGTTGTGACCCAGGCCCAAGTAGTTAGTATTAAATACAAACAGATCAAAAACAAACAGACTTTATTAGAATTATGAGAATTATGAGAATTAACTCATTCTCAGCGTATTCCAAATTAAATTAAGTCCTCAAAACACCGTTCTTCAGTTTATCTCTGACCTTGGGATAATTAGGCAAACTGCCAAAGGCTTTTCTTGGCAACAGTTCAGGAACAGAAGATGCTGACAAGAAAGAAATACATCCAAACACAAAGCAAATCTCTCAACGGTTGCTTTCGGGCAAAGAGGCCAAGAGCCGTTGCTGGTCTTTTAAGCCTTATGGGAGGGCCCAATCATCTCTTGGCCCTACTCCCGAGTCGTCCTCTTTGCTTTAGCTGATCTTGCCTTCTGGCAGCTCTTCTCATGCATGCACTAGGAACGGGCTCCTCCTGTTCCTTTGCCTCTCTGCTGTCAGCCTCTGGAGGCTCCGAAGTCCGCGCATCACTCCCCGATGGCCCTGGCCCCATCCCTGCCTCCGACACAGAGCCCTCATCCAGGCCTTCCCCAGCCTCCAGGACTGGCCCATGTTCTTCTTCAGCCTCATCACTGCCAGCTCCTCAGGCTGCTGGCAGACCACAACAGCTCACTGGACAAGGTCCACAGTCTAGATAAGTCCACAAGGTGAGGCAGAGGCAGAAACACAAGTCAAAGCTGAGTTTTTCCAAATCCTCTGCGTGTGTTTGTGTGTGAGAGAGACTGCATGCCAAAGCAAACAATTGTTCCCAACAAAGACAAACTTCCCCCAGCCTCTGCTTAAGTCAACCCAAGCCAGGTGTTCCTTATGAGGAGCGGGTGGCCTCCTCACCAGCAACCTCGCAGGCCTCCTTTCAGCTTGCCTCCGCTCTATTCTCTGTGCCCTCGGATTGAGTGGGGGAGGCAGCTGTTCCTCCTCAGAGGGGATTTGCTGCCTATCAGCACCACTGCCTGTCTGATCCTCCCCTGTCTCTCAGGGCAGGCAGCTCTCCATCTGGTCGACCACCTGAGGGGCCTGGGACAGCATCATCCTCAGTCCCTGGCCTCTCCAGCGTTCCAGGGAAGACATCCCATCCTGGTTCCAACTCCTCCTCCTCCGAATCGTGATCCGAAGGGGCTATGATATCCTTTGGAGGACAAGCCAATCCCTTCTTCTCTGGATAGCCCCTCAAGGATTGGAAGAGAGTTAAAATGTCCCCCTTAATCCTTCTCTTCTATAGGCTATCTAATATCTATTTCCCTCCATTGTTTATCATACGATTTACCCTCCAGATCCTTCATTATCTTCTCTGCACACCTTCTAAGGCCGTGATGGTGAACCTATGGCACGCGTGACGGAAGTGCCATCTCTCCGGACATGCCAGCCGTCACCCGTTGCTCTTCGGGGTTCCGGCGTGAAGACCAGATGACTGGCGCGCATTGTGCACGCCGGAAAGCGGAAGTTCAGCTTCCCAGTACGCGTCATATCGTCACCGCTACTGGCTCGGGAGAACCGGGCCGAACCGGGAGGAACCCACCACTGGTGGAGGGACAATATACGGTACGGTGGAGGAGAGAAAGGCTTTGCTCACCATCCATCCTGTCCTCGTGACCGCTTGTCTGGACTACTGCAATACGCTCTACGTGGGGCTGACCTTGAAGAGCGTTCAGAACCTTCCAACTTGTGCGGAGTATGGTTGCGTGGGTAGTAAAGGCTGCTGTATTTTTAGTTTGTAGTCCTCGACTTGCAACGGTCCATTTAGTGACCGTTCAAAGTGACAACGGCACTGGGAAAAAAGGGGACGCGTGACCATTTTTCACACTTAACGGCCATTGCAGCCTCCCCAGGGTCACGTGATCAAAATCCGGACACTTAGCACCTGGTTCATAGTTATGACGGTCCCAGTGTCCCGGGGTCATGGGATTCCTTTTTGCGACCTTCTGCCAAGCGAAGTCCATGGGGAAACCAGATTCACTTAGCAATCCTGCTACTAATTATTTTGTTTCTTAATTTGATTTATATGCCGCCCTTCTCCGGAGACTCAGGGCGGCTTACAATGCGTTAAGCAATAATAGCCTTCATCCTTTTGTATATTTATACAAAGTCAGCTTATTGCCCTCACAAACTGGGTCCTCAATTTACCTACCTTAGAAAGGATGGAAGGCTGAGTCAACCTTGAGTCTGGCGAGATTCGAACATGCAGTAATTGCAGACAGCTGGATGTTAATAACAGTGCTTTAGTCTGCTGTGCCACCAGGCTCCCTATTTAATGACTGCAGTGATTCACTTAACAGCGGTGGCAAGGAAGATTGTCAAAGGAGGCAAAACTCACTGAACAAATGTTTCCCTTAGCAACCATTTAGATATGAGCCAGCCGTGTGCAGCAGCTGCCAAAAAAGCCAACACAGTTCTGGGCTGCATCAACAGAGGGATAGAATCAAGATCACGTGAAGTGTTAATACCGCTTTATGATGCCTTGGTAAGGCCACACTTGGAATCCTGCATCCAGTTTTGGTCGCCATGATGTAAAAAAGATGTTGAGACTCTAGAAAGAGTGCAGAGAAGAGCAACAAAGAGGATTAGGGGACTGGAGGCTAAAACATATGAAGAACGGTTGCAGGAACTGGGTATGTCTAGTTTAATGAAGAGAAGGACTAGGGGAGACATGATAGCAGTCTTCCAATATCTCAGGGGCTGCCACAAAGAAGAAGGGAGTCAAACTATTCTCCAAAGCACCTGAAGGTAGGACAAGAAGCAACGGGTGTGATGGAAACACATCATCAATATAATCATTCTATGTAAAACAAAATGGAGTTTGTACTGTTTCTAAAATGTGTATTGTTTCTGCAATGCTTTATACAAGAAATAGAATTATAAGCTGTTTTGAAAAGTATAAGCTTTTACAGATAAATAAGCTAGAAGTGTCAAAACCGCAAAATGCCAGCTGTAACCGCAAGTCGAAGAGCAAAAGTTAACTAGGCTAAGAGCTGGAAAGAAACCGGAAAAGGAGAAGGGAGGAGGGAGATAGGACGAGTGCTTAAGCAGGATGCTATGCTGAAGAACAAAGGTATACTTTTAGGAGCTTTGAAGAAGAAATGTTTTAAGCAGGAAAAAGGGAGTGGGGAGGAAGTGGAGTTTTGTATGAGTGATAAATTGATCAATGCTGCAACTGATGTTCACTTCTCGTGTTCCCTTGTTTGCAAACATGTCATTAAACTCTTTGCTGATTTCAAGTAAAGTCTCCGGTAGTTCCCTATCCTATTAGAACTGTTTATCACAGGTGGAAACTAATCAAGGAGAGAAGCAACTTAGAACTAAGGAGGACAGTTAGAACAAATAATCAGTGGAACAACTTGCCTGCAGAAGTTGTGAATGCTCCAACACTGGAAATTTTTAAGATGATGTTGGATAACCATTTGTCTGAAGTGGTATATAGGGTTTCCTGCCTAAGCGGAGGGCTGGACTAGAAGACCTCCAAGGTCCCTTCCAACTCTTGTTATTCTATTCTAAGTTAACATCAACAGCTCATTTGTGATCATAAGATGACCTGTGTTTATTTATTTATTTGCATCCTGCCTTATTTATTATTTTTTAAAATAACTCAAGGCTGTAAACACATCCAGCACACATCTTCCATCCTCCTGTTATTCTCACAACAGCAACCCTTGCGAGGTGAGCTGGACTGAGAGGGAGTGACTGGCCCAAAGATACCCAGCTGGCTTTCATGGCTAAGTTTATTTATTTATTTATTTATTGGTTCGATTTATAGGCCGTCCTTCTCCGGAGACCCAGGGCGGCTTACAATGTGTTAAGCAATAGCCTTCATACTTTTGTATATACCTGCTTAGTAGGGCTTTCGGCCCCCCCAAGCGGTGTTTTTTTTATATACAAAGTCAGCTTATTGCCCCCACAATCCGGGTCCTCATTTTACCTACCTCGGAAGGATGGAAGGCTGAGTCAACCTTGAGCCTGGTGAGATTTGAACTTGCAATAATTGCAGGTATCTGGTTGGGGATTAGATCTCACCGTCACCTGGTTGATTGGCTCAAAGCCATCCAGCTGGCTTTCATGCCTAAGGCAGGGCTAGAACTCACCGTCTCCTGGTTATTGACCTAAGGTCACCCAGCTTTCATGCCTAAAGCAGGATTAGAACACACTATCTCCTGCTTTCGAACCTGTTGCCATAACCACGGGATCAAACTGCCTCTTATGAGCTTTTCATGAGCTGTATTGTATATTGTATATAAGCTGTCTAGGTGGCTCGGTGGCTAAGACACTGAGCCTGTCGATCAGAAAGGTTGGCAGATCGGTGGTTCAAATCCCTAGTATAGGTCTCCTGAGTGAGCAGGGGGTTGGACTAGATGACCTCCAAGGTCCCTTCCAACCCTGTTACTGTTACCAGCCTGGACTGATGGGGTTTGATTATTTTAATGAGTTTAAAACATACGTTTAATTTGTATTTTAATATGTTTTTATCTGGTTTGATTTTAATTGTTGTGAGCCAGCCTGAATCCTACGGAGATAGGGTGGCATACAAATCAAATTAAATAAATAAATAAATAAAATTGATTGCCGGTATCTTTCCAGATGCAATTCAAGGTGTGGTTAGAGTGGTGAAATCTAAAATTTGTTGCTAACGGTTCTGTGGGCGTGGCTTGGTGGGAGGGTAATGTGACTGGGTGGGCGTGGCCAACTTTTTTTTTTCCTTTTAAAGCCATTTTTTTTACAACCTCTTCGGTAAAAAATGCTTTCAAAAGGCTCTGACGATCCCAGCTGATCGACAGAGGCTTTTTTTTTCTTTTAAAAGCCTCTGCTGATCAGGCAACTCAGCTTGGATCATCAGAGGCATTTAAAAGGAAAAAAAAGCCTCTGCCTACCAGGCAGAGCCTTCTCTGTGGGGGCACCCACTATCTGGAACGAGCTCCCCCCGGAGATACGGAGGATCCCGGATCTGCGCACTTTCCGCTGTGCTTTGAAGACACTCCTATTCCAGCAGACCGGCCTGGCCTAATTTTTTCCCCTTCTTTTAAATTTTTAAACTCAAATTTTAATTCGTTTTAAATTATTGGGAGTTTTAAATTGTCTCGGGCAAAAATTATTTAATTGGGTTTTAATCATGTCTTAACTTTTGTATTTTATGTGTTTTATTTCGTGCCTGTTCACCGCCCTGAGTCCTTCGGGAGTAGGGCGGTATACAAATTTAATAAAATGAAAAAAAAAAAAAAAAACTCAGCTTGGATCGTCAGAGGCATTTAAAAGAAAAAAAGCCTTTTTTTCTTTTAAAAGCCTTTGACGATCCCAGCTAAGCTGCGTGATCATCAGAGGCTTTTTTTTTTTTTTTTTTTACTTTTAGAAGCATTTTTTCGGCCAAAGAGGTTGTAGAAAAAATGCTTTTAAAAATTAAAAGAAAAAGCCTCTGATGATTGTGCGGCTCAGCTGGGCATTGGGGGGGGCAGGGATTTTTGCTACCGGTTCTCCAAACCACTCGCCTCCATCGCTACCAGATCAGGCGATCCGGTCCAAACCAGGAGCATTTCACCCCTGTGTGTTTATCACCTTAAAAGCCATTCATGCCTTTGGGCCAGGTTACCCGAAGGGGTAGTTTTCTCCCTGTCATTTCTCCCTCTGTATAGTTTGATCTTCCAGGTGAGACCTAACATGGATCCTCTCAGCCAAGCAATGTTGTATTGGCAGGGACTAGGAAGCACACCTTCTCTGCTGTAGCCCTTGCCTTCTGGAATATTCTCCCTTCAGAGTTCAGGAGGACCTCAACTCTGAACGTTCGCAAGGCTTGGTCGGGTGTCCAGGCCAGAGGTCCAGAGCGTGCTAGTTGGGGGAATTCTGGGACTTGAAATCCATGGGTCTTCGAGTTGCCAAGGTGGAGATCCAGTGGGTTGGATGCAGTCCATAGTTCCTTGATTGGGAAGATCACCAATCAGAAGACTCCGGATACTTCTGATTCCAACGGAACATTAACCGTACAACAATGGCTTGTTCCATGGCAGTTTGCAGGCTGTACACCTGTCGAAAAGCCTTAGCGTGACTCCGAAAATATTTTAGGGGTTATTTGAGGAAAGCAAACGGGCGGTCGAAAAGAAGGTAAGGGATGGTAGATCTGGAGACAGGTCTGAGTGGTCGCTGGACATGGATTCAGCCACATCACAGTGCTGAGACACATGTTTACTGCACGGTTATATTCAGTGGTGAGTTCCAACCGGCGTTACCACCGATTCTCTTCATGCACGTGCTCTGCGCACGATCGCCATGCACATGCTCGCATGTGCATCGAACTTGCGCTCCGCGCAAGCGCATTAGGTTTCTGCCCAGCTGAGGTGCGGCAATCCACTCTGCCACGCCTATCAGCTGGGCTAAAAAAAGAAGAAACAAAGGTAGGAATAACGCGGGGGCGGGCGGGAGGGCCCAGCTCCCAAACAAAGAGAACCGGTTCGGTGACGTCACATCATCATCGCTACCGGCTCGGCCGAACCGGGCCGAACCGGGAGCAACCCATCACTGGTTATATTCAGTGGTGGGATTAAAATAATTTAATAACCGGTTCTCGGCCCTAATGAGCGGCTGGGTGGGTATTGTTGGAAATAAATTCAACCAACAAGCATGGGTTGGTGAAAACAAAGAGATTTTATTTAAAAAAATAAAAATAAAAACAATTTTGCAAAATAGGGGGGTATATCCCAGCAGATCTCAACAAGGAGTTTGAGCCAGGAAGTCACACCGGAAGTTTCAAAAGCATTAGATTTGATAGTTCCCTATCCCGACACCCCCCACGCCCCACGATCAGGTCCAGGGACCGATCACGGCTAATCCGAAGCACCTTTTAGAGAGATCATCATCTCTTTCTCTAACACCTCCCTATAACTACCCATAAAATATTTTGCAAACATAGCTCTTTCTTATCTCCATTGCCTTGGCATTCAAGAGTGGGCCTCTTTCTAACGGGCCTCAAACAAAAGAAGATCTATTCTAACACAACATTGTTACATATTGGTATGTTCTTCTCTCCAACTATCTTAAAGCAGAATAATGTCTAACAAAGTCATGAAAGCTTCCAGTGATGAAGCTCCCACAACTTCTGAAGGCAACTTCTATTCCATCGGTTGATTGTTCTCACTGTCAGAAAAATTTTCCTTATTTCCAGGTTGAATCTCTCCTTGGTCAGTTTCCATCCATTATTCCTTGTCTGGTCTTCAGGTGCTTTGGAGAATAGCTTGACCCCCTTCCTCCTCTCTGTGGCAGCCCCTCAAATATTGGAAGATGCTCTCCTGTCTCCCCTGGTCCTTCTCTTCACTAGACCAGCCAGGCCCAGTTCCTGCAACTGTTCATCGTATGTTTTAGCTTCCAGTCCCCTCATCATCCTGGTTGCTCTTCTCTGCCCTTTTTCTAGAGTCTCAACATCTTTTTTTTGAGTCTCCTAGAACTATTTCTGAGGATAAAAGGGGAAAAGGTGGGGTCTTTGTCCTCCTGTCACCTCTTATAGATTGTCAGGCCTGTTGAACAGCTGCAAGACCTAGTAGAAAAGTATGGAGCTCTATTAATCCAATAGCAGAAGGCAACAGAACAATTAGGGTAATGGTGAAAATACCAAGGTAGACATTAGATGGTGCTGTTCTCCTGCTGTTGGATAAGCTGTTCTCCTGCAACTTCTGAAGTCCATCTTCAGGTCCAGCAAGGTGCAAGTTGGAAAAGGGGATTGTTGTGACCCCGACTCCCGAGCCTGTCCTAACAGAGGAAGAGGACTCTGAAGGTGAGGGGGAGGAACTGACAAGGCCTCCCTCTCCAGGACCCTCCTCTCTGGCAATGCCTCAGGTTCCATCCGAAAGCCAGGAGGAACAGCCTGGGATGTGCCAGGAGGAAGGCATATCGGAGCACCCATTGATAGGGAGCGAGGAGGATGAATCCTGGCTTGATCCCGGGCAGCGTCGGAGGGAGAAGCGTGCGCAGCAACGAAAGAGGCGTGGGAGGGCCAGAGATTGAGCTGAGTCACGGAGCCACACCCCACCAGGAATAAAAGTGGGTGGGATTGCTCTTCAGGCTTTGTGACGGACAAAGTTAAACCCTGAAAGTCACATCGTGATCTTTGAAATTCGCCTTGAGATATATTTTGGACTGAACATTGACTAAACTCTTGTCTCGTGGATAATTTGTTGCTCCCGGAACGGACTGAAGATAAGTCCTCTTCTGCTTTATGGGAGTGAAACCGGTCTTGGCAGGCATTTGGCAGTTTGCTGCCAAAACCTTGGTCTGCCAAGAATTCTAATTTGTTTACCTAATAAAATATTGGCAGGCGTGCTTGGTATTACGTTTGCCTGTGTGAGGAAGGGGGACAGAACAGGGATATAATCAAGGTGGGTTTTGCCCTCACTTGAAAATTAATCCGCTTGTAGTTTCTCCAGGCATGGAGATACTGCAGGAGGAGAACCTGGAGGTTGGTCTATGGTGAGACCACTTTTTTCCAACTCACCCATTTGTCTTTGGAGATTCTCAGTCATCCAGGTCATGGTTGCCCCAAAAGTCTTTTTTTTTTTTTTCAAGAGGCAATCGGACTGTCTTTGTTTTTCCTTCAAGACATTTCACTTCTCATCCAAGAAGCTTCTTCAGTTCTGACTGAATGGTGGAGGATGGAAGAATTTATATTCCTTGCAGTCATCTGGTCATTAGTATTCTTTCTGAGAGTCATTGAAGCCGCTTGGAGGTTTGTCTGTGCCCTCAGCATCACCTGAACAGTGCAAATAGGCGTGAAACACCTTTCAGCAGTTCCAAGAAGTTTTCACACCCATTTGTACTTCGATTCAGGGGATCCGGAGGGTTAGAGATAAACCCCCAAGTGGCCTCAACGACTCTCGGAGAGCTAACGACTGACCTTCAGATGACTGCAAAAACTATAAATCCTTCCATTCCTTACCAATCAGTTGGAACTGAGAAAGCTTCTTGGATGTGAAGTGAAATGTTCTCAAGAAAAAAAAAAAAACACCAAGAAAGTCCAGTTATGTTTTGGGAAAAGCATCTTTTGGGTTATGCACACAAGAGTTTCCGTTCAATCCTTCCCCCATATTAAAATTCATCCAACGACTGAAGAGCTTTCCTGCAAAGCAGAGGTTTTGACATGGTCTCCTAATCTCAAATAGACATCTCCATGTTTACCTCCTTGGCTTAACCATCAATCAGTCAGTCAGTCAATCAATCAGAATAGAGCTGGAAGGAACCTTGGAGGTCATCTAGTCCAGCCCCCTGCTCAAGAAGGAAACCCTATCCCAATTCAGACAAGTGGCTGTCCAGTCTCTTCTTAAAGACTCCAGTGATGGAGCATCCACAACTTCTGAAGGCAAACCGTTCCACTGATTAATTAACAGAATAACAGAGTTGGAAGGGATCTTGGAGGTCTGGTAGTCCATCCCCCCACATCAAGCAGGAGACCCTATACCAGTGATGGCTAACCTTTTTGCCAAAAGTGGGGGAGCATGGGGGGGGGGTGTCATGCGCATGTCCCCACACCCATAATTCAATGCCCCCTGCCCCCTGTGCATGTGCGCGCGACCCCCCCTCCACGTTCCCCCTGCTTTTGGCACGCAATGGTACGGTGGCCTGTTTTTCACCCTCCCCAGGCTCCAGAAGCTTTCTAGGAGCATGGGGAGGGCGAATACAGGCTCCCCCCCCACACCTGGAGGCCCTCCAGAGGGTGGAAATGGCCTGTTTCCTGACTTCCGATGGGACCAGAAGGCCCGTTTTTCACCCTCCCCAGGCTCCAGAGCCTTTCTAGGTGCCTGGGGAGGGCAAAAACAGCCTTCCCCACCCCCCAGAGGTCCTCTGGAGGCCGGAAACATTCCTTTTCCTGACTTCCGATGGGCACGGAAGGCCCAAAAATCAGCTGGCTGGTGCACGCATGCACACTGGAGCTGAGCTAGGGCAATGCTCACATTCTCACAGATATAGCTTCGCGTGCCACCTGTGGCAAACGTACCATAGGTTCACCATCATGGCCCCATGCCATTTCAGACAAGTGGCTGCCCACTCTCTTCTTAAACACCTCCTTTGATGGAGCGCCCACAATTTCTGGTGGCAAGCTGTTCCACTGGTTAATTGTCCTCACTGTTAGGAAGTTTCTCCTTCATTCCAGGTTGCTTCTCTCCTTGGTTAGTTTCCCTCCACTGTTTCTTGGTTTCTCTTTTGTGTCAGTTCCTTGGGTGTGAAAAGGTGTGTCTCATAGCTTCCTTAGTGACGCAATGCTTTTCTGCCCCAAAACCAGAAGGGGACCTTCAAAATCGGCAGTTTCATCGTGGATGAATTCGGGAAAGACATGAAGACTCATCTTCCGGTTGTACTGCTGACCATTGTCGTGCACATCAAGAAAGGTGAGCACCATGGGTAGGGCGGTACTCGTCGTTTTGTTTCCTTTGGGGACGCTGAATAAGATGAGTCAGTTTGGTGTAGTGGTGGTGAGTCCTACCATCGGCATGAAAACTGGCTGGATGATTTTGGGCCAATCACCTGGAGGATCTGAGTTCTAGTTCAGTGTTAGCCGGGAACGCTAGCTGGGTGACTTTGAGACAATCACCAGGAAACAAAATCACCAGGAAATAAAAGAGCCCTGGTGGCGCAGCAGACTAAAGCGCTGTTAAGTAACACCAGCTGCCTGCAATTACTGCAAGTTCGAATCTCATCAGGCTCAAGGTTGACTCAGCCTTCCATCCTTCCGAGGTAGGTAAAATGAGGACCCGGACTGTGGGGGCAATAAGCTGACTTTGTATAAAAAAGAACACCGCTTTGGGGGCCCCGAAAGCCCTATTAAGCAGGGCGGCATATAAATTGAACCAATAAACAAACAAACAAACAAACAAACAGTTCTAGTTTTGTCTTGGGAATGAAAGCTAACTGGATGACTTTGGGCCAATCACCAGGAGACTGTGAGTTCTAGTCCCACCAGGGGTGGGTTCTAATTTTTTTTACTACCGGTTCTGTGGGCGTGGCTTATTTTGTGGGTGTGGCTTGGAGGTCATGTGACTAGGTGGGCGTGGCTAGCTGGTCAGAGTCATTTCTGGAAGGTCCTCGCACTTACGACCAGTCCTCACACTTACGACCCATTTGTTTGCTTTTAACACTGATCAGCTGAAGCCCCGCAGCAAGAGTTTAAACAGGTTTTTTCCCTCTAGTCATCAGCTGGGACTCAGGAGGCAGCAATAGATTGGGGGTGGGACCAAATAAAAGGTAAGAATAACATGGGGGGGTGGGAGGGGGGGGGGAGAACCGGTTCGGTGACGTCATATCGTCTGCCGAACCGGACCGAACCGGGAGGAACCCATCACTGAGTCCCACCTTAGGCATGAAAGCCATCTGGGTGTCTTTGGGCCAATCACCGGGAGACTGTGAGTTCTAACTCCGCTTTAGCTGTGAGTTCTAGTCTTGCCTTAGTCATGAAAGCTAGCTGGGTGACTTTGGGCTGGGAGATGGTGAGTTCTAGTCATGCCTTAGGCATGGAAGCAGACTTACGTCCCTCATTCACTAAGAAAAATGCTCCAGAGTCCCTCCCCCTCTCCCTCCCTCCCTCCCCCAAGTCAGGATCAAAGGCCAGGAGGGCTTCCTTCAGGAGAGAACATCTTAAAGTCACACCTTCTAATCACCTCTGCATGGAACCTTTGCACTGCTGGAAGCAGTTTTTTCTTTTTAGGTGGCAAGAATGTGGGCCTTAAATCTACCTCTTTGTGGGATGATGCTGATGCTGATGAGGAGGAGGACCACTATGGAGTTCTTAGTGCTCTCTGACCTCGGCTGTTTTCATGCAGACTTGACTTGACTTGACTTGACTTGACTTTTATTTGATTTATATACCGCCCTACTCCCGAAGGACTCAGGGCGGTGAACAGCCAACAATAAAATACATACATACAAAATTTAAAAAGCAGAAATAAAATCGAATTAAATAGTTTGGCCCAGACAGATTAAAACCCCAGTCAATTTAAAACAGATTTAAACTTTGAGGATTAAAAATATTAAACATATTAAAATATTAAAATTATTTAAAAAGAGGGAGAACTATTACCCAACACCATCAGTGCTAGAAGGGTTTAGTGGAAAAGAGGAGGAAGGGGAGGGAGGGAGGAGGAGGAGGAGGTGGAGGAGTATTGTGGGGTCCTTGGTGCTCTTGAATTTGGTTGTTTCCTTGCAGACATTTCATTACCCAACTAGGTAACATCATCAGTGCTAGAAGAGAGTAGGGCTTGCAGAAAGGAGGAGGAGGATAATAATACTGTAAGGCCCCAAAATATACTTGAGTCACCAGAATGCCAAAGAGAGAGACTCAAGACGAGGCTTGCAAAAAGAAGCAGATTTTATTTAAATAAAATAAATAAATACCGGCTGGGACTATATCCAGAACATACAGATACAATGCATGCGAGGAGATAGCCACACCTTGGGGAAGGTATGGTGTCCTTTTTATACCTTCAGAGGCATCACCTTAGTACCCAATTCTGGCCTCCTCGTTTAGGTTTGTGCATTCCTTGCTGCCCTGCAGAGGAATAGAAGCCTCCCAATTAGCGTTATCTCTTCCTTGAACATTCCTTTGTTCCCCCAATTGCTCCTTTGCCCCCCCCTGGTTCTGCAAGTGACTGAGTTTATACAGATCAAAGGTGTAAGTTAGGGCTGAAGTGTAAATTATCCCTCGGATGATGTCTGCAGTTCCCATATCTGAGATATGTGCCATGCTCTTAGATGGCACAAGAAAAACAGGAAGAAGGTATGGGTTCAAATCAACATATGTTTGATAAATACCAGATACATTACAGAGGCCTAATAACAGAATATGCTTGTTACAGGAGATACAAATATAAAGGCATAATATATGTGATACAAATACAAAGGCATATTTGTGTTACAGATAATAAAGGTACAATATCTGTGTTATACAAATGCAAAGGCTATATATGTGTTACAGGAACCTAATGGTTACAGAATAGCAAGTTTCTACTAATTCTAGTATACCAGTATATCATATTCTAGCATTACTATTGTAATGCTCTCTACATGGGGCTCCCCTTGAAAAGCACCCGGAGGCTCCAGCTGGTCCAGAATGCGGCCGCGCGGGTGGTTATGGGCGCAACTCATTGTGCCCACATGACACCCCTCCTGCGCGAGCTGCACTGGCTCCCAGTGGTCTTCCCGGTGCGATTCAAGGTGTTGGTCACCACCTTTAAAGCGCTCCATGGCATTGGACCTGGATACCTTCGAGACCGTCTTCTGCCACCAGTAGCCTCCCACCGACCAGTCTGCTCCCACAGAGAGGGTCTCCTCCGGGTGCCATCGGCCAAATTATGTCGGCTGGCGACACCCAGGGGGAGGGCCTTCTCTGTGGGAGCCCCAGCCCTGTAGAATGAACTGCCCCCGGAAATACGTAAGATCCCCGACCTCCGGGCATTTCGCTGTGCACTCAAGACCCTGTTGTTCCGCCAGGCCGGACTATCAACATAATGATTTTAAATTGGGTGTTTTAAATTTCTGGGGTTTTAAATCGAGCTGAATTATTTAATAATTTTAAATTATTTTAATTGATGTTTGTCTTGTGCTTTTAATAGGCTGTACACTGCCCTGAGTCCTTCAGGAGAAGGGCGGTATAGAAAAAAAATTATTCTTATTCTTATTCTTCTTATTTATTATATCCTTATTACTGTTTCCCTTCAATACAATGAGGGCTGTAAGAGCAAGGACCAGTCACCAGTCATTTCAGTACTAACCACAGGTTAAAAAAATAACTGAACTGGTCATGGAATTGATTTAGAGAAATGGCAAAAATTGTGGTTACAAAATTATAAAATGGCAATGTCAGCTGCATATAAAGAAAATTTGTATAAGATGTTTTACAGGTGGCATCTACCCCCGACGAGAATAGCCAGAATGTTCAAGAACAAATCAGAAAAGTGCTGGAAATGTCATCAGATACCGGGCTCATATTACCATATGTGGTAGACATGTGTAGAAACCAAAAGATATTGGACTAAAATCCACACATGGTTGGAAAAAATGACTAAAAAACACATTGATTTTAAACCATTAATAAAACCACATTGATTTTATTAGGAATTTTGCCAGAAACATATAACAGAGAATTGAGATACCTGATTGTGAATGTATTGACAGCGGTTAGAATTGTGTTTGCTAAAAATTGGAAAAATGAGGAAATACCTGAACAAGATGAAGTTATTAGAAAAAAATCATGGAATGTGCTGGAATGAGCAAATTGACATTTGAAATTAGAGAACAGGAAGACAAACAATATTATAAGATATGGGATTTATTTTATCAATGGCTGGATAATAAAACATGGAAATGAAATATAATAATAATAATAATAATAATAATTTTATTTCTATACCGCCCTTCTCCCGAAGGACTCAGGGCGGTGTACAGCCTGTTTAAAAACACAAACAAAACAACAATATAAAATTTAAAATAATTAAATAAAGTGGCTCAGATTTAAAACCCCAATAAATTTAAATATCCCAATTTAAAAACTATTGTGTTGTTAGTCCGGCCTGGCGGAATAATAGGGTCTTCAGTGCGCAGCGAAACGCCCGGAGGTCGGAGATCTTACGAATTTCCGGGGGCAGTTCGTTCCACAGGGATGGGGCTCCCACAGAGAAGGCCCTCCCCCTGGGCGCCGCCAGTCGACATAACTTCGTTGACGGCACCCTGAGGAGACCCTCCCTGTGGGAACGGACTGGTCGGTGGGAGGCTATTGGTGGCAGAAGACGGTCTCGGAGGTACCCGGGTCCAATGCCATGGAGTTCTTTAAAGGTGGTAACTAACACCTTGAATCGCACCCGGAAGACCACTGGGAGCCAGTGCAGCTCGCGCAGGAGGGGTGTCACATGGGCACAACGAGTTGCGCCCATAACCACCCGCGCGGCCGCATTCTGGACCAGTTGGAGCCTCCGAGTGCTCTTCAAGGGGAGCCCCATGTAGAGAGCATTGCAATAGTCCAACCGGGAGGTAACAAGGGCGTGAGTGACTGTGCGCAGGGCGTCCCGATCCAGAAAGGGCTGCAACTGGTGAATCAGGCGAACCTGATAAAAGGCCCCCCTGGCCACGGCCGTCATATGCTCTTCTAAAGACAGCCGTGCATCCAGAAGGACACCCAGATTGCGAGCCCTCTCTGTGGGGGGCAGAGATTCACCCCCAATAGTTAGCGATGGCACCTGCTGACTATATCGGGGCGCCGGAAGCCATAGCCACTCGGTCTTGGAGGGGTTGAGTCTGAGCAAGTTCTTCCCCATCCAGACCCGCACGGCCTCCAGGCAGCGAGACATCACATCAAGGGCATCGTTGGGGTGGTCTGCGGTGGAGATGTACAGCTGAGTATCATCAGCGTACAGATGGCACTTCACCCCAAAACCACGGATGATCTCACCTAGCGGCTTCACATAAATATTGAACAGGAGGGGCGAGAGGACTGACCCTTGCGGCATCCCCCATGTGAGACGCCTCGAGGTCGACCTCTGTCCCCCTGCCAACACAAACTGCGAGCGGTCGGAGAGGAAGGAGGAGAACCACCGCAAAACGGTGCCCCCTATTCCTAACCCCCTCAACCGCTGCAGCATGATACCATGGTCGATGGTATCATAAGCCGCTGAGAGATCTAATAGGACTAGGACAGAGGAGCAACCCCTGTCCCGAGCCCTCCAGAGATCATCCACCAACGCGACCAATGCCGTTTCTGTGCTGTACCCCCGCCTGAAGCCCGACTGGTACGGGTCTAGATAGATAGCTTCATCCAGGTGTCGGGAAAGTTGTCGTGCCACCACGCTCTCAACAACCTTCGCCACAAAACGAAGGTTGGAGACTGGACGATAGTTAGCTAATTCAGCCGGGTCCAGGGAAGGCTTCTTGAGGAGGGGCCTCACTACCGCCTCTTTCAAGGCGGCAGGAAAGGCACCCTCACTCAGAGAAGCACCTATAATCCCCTGGAGCCAGCCTTGTGTAACCTCCCGGGAGGCCAGTACCAACCAGGAGGGGCACGGGTCCAATAAACACGTGGCGGCACTAATCACTAAATATGAAAAGGATGTTATAATACAATCTATGGAAATGATTTTAATGGGATGAAAATGTAATTGTTAAATGAATGATAAATGAGAATAATGATATAAAGATATATATCAGATTGATAATATGAGAAACTAGAGAATTAGTAAATGATAAATATGAGATGAAGCACAAAAGATTTGTAACCGACCGACACACTACTTGCAATTGGAATGGATGATAGATGTTTTTATGTTTTGTTTAAAAATTAAAAATTAAAATTCAATAAATAAATAAATAAATAACTGAACTAAAAAGAAGAGCTTTAACTGTCTGGTCACTTCCATGCTGAGACTTTCAGTTTCAGGATTGTCAACTAATGCCAACCCTATTCCATTTTTTCTGCGCAGTCCCTTCGCTGGAATGCTACACTTGCAATCAGACAAGCTACTCGGGGTGCACAAGGATTAAAAATTGTTCTCAACACGAGGTTTTCTGCACAAGATACACAGGTAAGCAGACACCATGCACGACCTCAGGTGGTTCTGTATGCGTGTGCATTTCGTCCTCGACTTACTTCCCTTCGTTTATTTTATTTATTTATTTATTTTTATTTTTAATTTGATTTATATGCCGCCCTTCTCCGGAGACTCAGGGCGGCTTACAATGCGCTAAGCAATAGCCTTCATCCTTTTGTATATTTATACAAAGTCAGCTTATTGCCCCCATCAACTGGGTCCTCAATTTACCTACCTTAGAAAGGATGGAAGGCTGAGTCGACCTTGAGCCTGGCGAGATTCGAACCTGCAGTAATTGCATGCACCTGCTCTTAATAACAGGGTGCTTTAGACCACTGTACTACCAAGGCTCTTTAGCGACTGAAGTTACAACGGCAGTGAACAAAAAATGACTTATGACCAGTCCTTGCACTTATAACCATCCTTGCATCCCCTCCCCCCCCCAGTCACATGGCAACTGGCATGTACTTACGACTGTTGCCGTGTCCTGCGGTACCAGGATCACCGATTGTGATCTTCCCAGCCATTTTGAAGGGCTCCAAGTAACACCCGCAACCAGTGGTTGCAATGTAAAATTTGTTACTACTGGTTCTGTGGGCGTGGCTTGGTGGGGGAGGGGTGTAATGTGACTGGGTGGGCGTGGCCATTTTTTTTTTTTTACTTTTAAAACCATTTTTTCTACAACCTCTTTGGCCAAAGAGATTGTAAAAAAATGCTTTTAAAAGGCTCTGCCAAATAGGCAACTCAGCTGGGATCGTCAGAGGCTTTTAAAAGCCTCTGACGATCCCAGCTGAGTTGCCTGATTGGCAGAGCCTTTTTTTTTTTACTTTTAAAAGCATTTTTTCTACTGAAGAGGTTGTAGAAAAAATGCTTTTAAAAGCCTCTGACGATCCCAGGTGAGCCGTGCGATCATCAGAATGTCAGCACTTCAACCTGCATTTACTCTAGTGCTGACATAAGAAGGAGAAGAGGGGGCAGCTGGCAAGAGGACGCTTGACATTTCACCTACTTATTTTCTTTGAAGATAATATCCCCTAGGAGATGAGAGGGAGGGGGACATTCCTTTGAGCTGGAGCAGTAGATATGGGGAGAGTGATTTGGAAGAAGGCCAATGAGACACAGAGATTTGGGGAACAGAAAGGGAGGGTGTGGGGGCAGGAAGTCAGAGTTGGCTATGCCACGATCAGGGCCAGATTGTTGTGCTAAATAAAATGAAAGATTTCTTCAAAGACTATCTGTTTGGAAATGCAATTTATTTTATTTGAGACGATATCGAAACCTGACACAGAGGCTTTTTAAAAAAACTTTTAAAATCATTTTTTCATTCGAAGAGGTTGTAGAAAAAATGTTTTTAAATTTTTTTTCAAAAGCCTCTGATGGTTGTGAGGCTCAGCTGGGCATGGGGTGGGGGGGGGCAGGGATTTTTGCTATTGGTTTCTTCTCACTGCCGGATCAGGTGATCCGGTCCGAACCGGGAGCATTTTACCCCTGCCCCCAACTAAATAAGACTCCAAGACTTGAAGTTCCTCAAAGTTCCATTTTATTAGAGAAGTCATATTGGCACATCTGGGAAAACACAAATCTGAAAGCTTCCAGGTTTTCCCCACCCAAAAGAAAGTCCAAGTCTCTTCCCCTGCACCCACATGTCTATCACATGGTCCAAATAGGTCACCATCCCAACTGGAGTAGCTTCCCAGTCACGCCACTCCAGGTGCAGGCTGAATGTCCTTGATTCTCAGAGAAAAGAATGTTGTTGTTTTTATGGCTATACATCTCACCCCATTCCTCCCAGTTCCCACCGCATGCCCATCCACCAAGGGTAGCAGCCCTGAAGATCCAAAGAAAACAATGGCCTCCAGGGCTGACACAACGACCACCAGATTCAGTTAACAACTGCGTATGAAGTTTCCGAAAGATGCCCTAATTAATTCATGAGCCTTGAGCCGAACTTCAAAAGAAATACAGTCATTTATTAGGAGCACCATTTTGGCAATATTCAGATGCAGTTAGAACTAATCCCACGTAGATTTACGTTCCCCTATAACCCTGTCTCTCCCCTCCTCTCTGGCCATGTCATAAATCACATTCTCCAATTAACCACTTTGGCAGGCTGTGAAATCCAACACCCTCCTTCTGATTGCGGTCAGGAAGAATGTATGGAATGCACTTCAGTTAGGGAAATCAATCAGCTCTATCAATTCTCCCTCCCTCCTGCTCATGGCAACTTGAAAGCTTTGCAAGTTGACACTGCGCTGATTTGCTTAACAATCGTGGTAATGGAGGTAAACATTGGGCGCAACTCGCTTCGAAAATGCCTTGCTTAAATAATGTAAATTGTGGTCGTAAGTTGAGGATTTCCTGTCTATTGGAGTCTGGCTGCCGCATCGTGGTTTACAGGTAGTCCACGACTTATGACCACAACCGAGCCCCAAATTTCCGTTGCTCAGTGAGACACTTGTTAAGGGAGTTTTGCCCTGTTTTACGACCACCAGTAGTTTACAGGTAGTCCACAACTTATGACCACAACCGGGCCCCAAATGTCCATTGCTCAGGATGGAAGTTAAGGAAGTTTTTCCCCGTTTTACAACCTTCCTTGGCACAGTGGGTGAAGTGAAACGCTGCCGTTGTTAAATTAGTCACAGGGTTGTTAAGTGGATCTGGCTTCCCCGTCGACTTTGCTTGGCAGATGGTCACGAAAGGGGAATCACGTGACCAGGTGGGAGAATACTTGACTAACTGTAACTCAGGCCTGAAGGAAAAGAGAAGAAGGCCGAATCGTTTAACCTTGTTGTGTGTTTCCTTTCCTGTTTAGCTACCTCTTTGTCTGGATTCCTGCTTCAAAAAGGTTGTGCAGTCAAATGCCCCATCTCCAAAACCACCTGGCCATCGCTCTATACCTTAACCTGCTGCCAGGAGGACAGGTGCAACCATGTGAGAGCTGTAAGGTGCTCCAAATCTCTGTTGGCAGTGACTCTTGTTTTTGGAGCCTTGGTTGATCTGGAACTCTGATTGGGGGTGAGGGGGGGTGGGGGTGCAGAGATAATTAACTTGTTTGTTTGTTTGTTTGTTTGCTTGCTTATCTATCCATCCATCCATCCATCCATCCATCCATCCATTCAATCATTCATTCAGTTTATACTGCTTCCCATCTCTGATTTGGGGCAAAGAAAAATGGCTTGCTTATACATCCATCCCTCCATCCAACTATCCATCCATCCATTTATTCAATTTATATGGCTGTCCATCTCGAAACTGGGGCACAGAAAAATGACTCATTCATTCATTCGTTCATTCATTCTTCATTCATTCATTCATTCAATTTATACAGCTTCCCATCTCTGATTTGGGGCTGAGAAAAATGGCTTGCTTATCCATCCATCCATCCATCCATCCATCCATTTATTCAATTTATATGGCTGTCCATCTCGAAACTGGGGCAGAGAAAAATGACTCATTCATTCATTCATTCATTCATTCATTCATTCATTCATTCAATTTATACAGCTTCCCATCTCTGATTTGGGGCTGAGAAAAATGGCTTGCTTATCCATCTATCCCTCCATCCCTCCATCCCTCCCTCCATCCATCCATCCATTTATTCAATTTATATGGCTGCCCATGTCTAAACTGGGGCAGAGCAAAATGACTTAATTAATTAATTCATTCATTCATTCATTCATTCTTCATTCATTCATTCATTCATTCATTCATTCATTCATTCAATTTCTACAGTTGCCCATCTCAATCAATGATTCTGAGAGGCTTACTGTTTTTTTAAATATATATATATATATATATACTGTACATTATGGTTAGAAATATTGAAAAACATTTTAAAACAATAAAAAACATAGTCAAACCGATATGAATGCTAAAAACGTCCACATGAAATATGAAATTAACGTTTGGCCCTCTTAATAACGCTGGCTTCGGTCCTGCTTTTGCTAAAGGGCCCATGAAGAGACGACAAACATTTCTTGGAAATAGAGACATATTTCCTTATTTTTGTGTGGTTATCTGAAAGCTGCCGAAGTGGAAATGAGGTGTGATGGGCAGGAAGAGTTCCATCTTCAATTTCCATGGATAATTTTCTCAGGACAAGCCAGGCTGAAGTAGAAGTTGCAGTTGGGCCTTCAAATTAACAAAGGGATTGAGAACTTCATGGCATTTTGGATGATCATAGAATCATAGGAACCAGATGCCGAAGGGGATCTTGGAGGCCTTCTAGTCCAACCCCTTGTCCGAGGCAGAACCTATATCATCCCAGACAAATGTTTCTCCAGTCTTTTCTGGAAAATCTCCCATGATAGAGCACCCACAACTTCTGTAGCAGAGATGAAATGCTCCCGGTTCGGACCAGATCGCCCAATCTGGTAGCGATGGTGGCGGGTGGTTCGGAGAACTGGTAGCAAAAATCCCTGCACACCCCCACCCCCACCATGCCCAGCTGAGCCACACGATCATCAGAGGAGGGTTTTTTTTTAACTTTTAAAAGCATTTTTTCTACAACCTCTTCCGCCGAAAAAATACTTTTAAAAGTAAAAAAAAAAAAAACAAAGCCTTTGATGATCGCGCGGCTCAGCTGGGATCGTCAGAGGCTTTTTCAAAGCATTTTTTTCTGCAACCTCTTCGGCCGAAGCAGTTGTAGGGGAAAAAATGCCTTTAAAAGCCTCTCTGACGATCCCAGCTGAGTTGCCTGATCGGCAAAGAGGCTTTTAAAAGCATTTTTTTCTGCAACCTCTTCGGCCGAAGAGATGGTAAAAAAAATGCTTTGAAAAGCCTCTGATGATCCCAGCTAAGTTGTCTGATCAGCAGAGACGCTTTTAAAAGCATTTTTTTCTGCAACCTCTTCAGCTGAAGAGGTGGTAAAAAAAATGCTTTGAAAAGCCTCTGATGATCCCAGCTGTGTTGCCTGATCGGAAGAGGCTTTTCAAAGCATTTTTTTCCAACCTCTTTTAAAGAGGTGGTTTAAAAAAATGCTTTGAAAAGCCTCTGATGATCCCGGCTGAGTTGCCTGATCGGCAGAGAGGCTTTTAAAAGCATTTTTTTTCTGCAACCTCTTCGGCCAAAGAGGTGGTAAAAAAAAATGCCTTGAAAAGCCTCTGCCGATCAGGCAACTCAGCTGGGATCGTCAGAGGCTTTTCAAAGCATTTTTTTGCAACTTCTTGGGCCGAAGAGGTTGTAAAAAAAAATGCTTTAAATAAAACGTTGGTCACGCCCACCCAGTCACATTACCCCACCACCACCAAGCCATGCCCACAGAACCGGTAGTAACAAATTTTACATTTCACCCCTGTTCTGGAGGCATGTTTTTCCACTGGTTAACTGTCATTAGTTTCTCATTAGTTCTAGGTGGCTTCCCTCAATTAGTTTCCATCCATTGCTTCATGTCTTGCCTTCAGATGCTTTGTAGTAATAATCTATTTTTGCTTAGTCTTCCTCAAAGCCTGTATACCTTCCAACAATGTTTTGACCTGTAAAAGAACAAGATCCTTCTTTATTCTGAAATAACCATGACAAATTTTCATCGAAGTTACAGAGTCACACGTATACATTACATGGGTTAGACCTGGGTTATGGCATTCAGCATCCAGTGGGAATTTAATGGCTTTACATTACAAAATGGCCCCTCCTGACACTCAGTATCGCCACATCAGACAGCCTTGTGAGTTTCATGTCTAGTTGGGATCTGTTTGGGGCAAAAGTAGGGCTGTTTAAGAATCTAGTTGAGAGCTAATCTAGCCTTCCTAAATATGGGGCCTCTTCCAGGGATGTTTGGACCACAACCTCCATCTTCCCTAGCCAGCATGTCCTAAGATTTCTCTCCTTCCAGGGGCATTTGGACCACAATTCCCATCTTCCCTAATCAGCATGCCCAAAGGGTTCTGTCTTTCCAGGGGTATTTGTACTACAGTTCCCATCTTCCCTGGTCAGCATGTCCAAGTATTTCTCTCCTTCCAGGGGCATTTGGACCACAATTCCCATCTTCCCTAATCAGCATGCCCAAAGGGTTCTGTCTTTCCAGGGGTATTTGTACTACAGTTCCCATCTTCCCTGGTCAGCATGTTCAAATATTTCTCTCCTTCCAGGGGCATTTGGACCACAATTCCCATCTTCCCTGGTCAGCATGTTCAAATATTTCTCTCCTTCCAGGGGTATTTGTACTACAATTCCCATCTTCCCTAATCAGCATGTCCAAATATTTCTCTCCTTCCAGGGGCATTTGGATCACAATTCCCATCTTCCCTAACCATCATGTCCAAATATTTCTCTCCTTCCAGGGGTATTTGGACCACAATTCCCATCTTCCCTGGTCAGCATGTTCAAATATTTCTCTCTTTCCAGGGGCATTTGGACCACAATTCCCATCTTCCCTAATCAGCATGCCCAAAGGGTTCTGTCCTTCCAGGAGTATTTGTACTACAATTCCCATCTTCCCTGGTCAGCATGTTCAAATATTTCTCTCCTTCCAGGGGCATTTGGACCAGAATTCCCATCTTCCCTAACCATCATGTCCAAATATTTCTCTCCTTCCAGGGGCATTTGGACCACAATTCCCATCTTCCCTAACCATCATGTCCAAAGGATTATCTCCTTGCAAGGGCACTTGGGTCATAATTCCCATCTTCCCTGGTCAGCATGTCCAAATATTTCTCTCCTTCCAGGGGTATTTGTACTACAATTCCCATCGTCCCTGGTCAGCATGTCCAAATATTTCTCTCCTTCCAGGGGCATTTGGACCACAGTTCCCATCTTCCCTAATCATCATGTCCAAAGGATTATCTCCTTGCAAGGGCACTTGGGTCATAATTCCCATCTTCCCTGGTCAGCATGACCAAGAAGATCTTTCCACAAGGCACCTCTGGTCTGTTAGCAGGAAGGTTGAAATAGCCTCAGACTGGTCAAAACAGAGGTGGTATTCAGCCGGTTCGTACCGGTTTGGGTGAACCGGTAATGAAAATCATGGGTGGGCTCACCTAACCGCCCCGGCTCTATGCCGTCCTATTTAGGCACATTTTCGAGGCTGGGCGCATGCACGGAAGGCTGGACACATGTGCAGAAGGCGCGTGCATGCATAAATTGAGCATGTGTGCACGCTGTGAACTGGTGGTAAGAATATTGGAAACCCACCACTTGGTCAAATGATGAAATAATCTCAAGGAAGTGAAAAGCTTTTTTTAATACAGTTGAAGAGCCCATCTCGGCTTTTCAGGTTTAACGTACCGTAGAGAAAGAGCTTTGTTTAGATTAGAGGAAATTGGTTTCGAATGTTCTCAGGTGATTCATTCTAAACTATTTGGAAATCCGATCCTCTTTTATTGTTTTTCATCAATTGACGACCAAGGGGCCAACTCATCCTTCCCTTTCCTCCAAAGCGAATCTGAGCCTGCTTCTCCAGTAACAAAGTTGACTATTGCTCAACTGAGATCCTTGATCTTATTGTTAGAAGAACAGGAGAAGATCCCTTTGAGGAGTCAGGTGCAAGGAATGGTCATGTTTGTTGCGGTTTTTCCTTGCTGGGTCAAGAAGATCCGGTCGGATAAGGCAAAAAATAGCTCCCTTGATGGATTCTGTTCCACTGAGCCATCGGTAACATCCGTTGCATTTGGCAGAGTCATAAAAATAATCTGTATTTAAATAATCCCACGCACCGAGGGAGGTCCTGAAAGAGGAAAAAGAATAAAAAAAGGTGGAGATCAGGCACGAATCTATCCTGCGGAATTTTATTGATTTCTTATATTGTAATATATTTCTTTTATTTAGCATACGGCATCTACAGAGGTCATGCAATCAGTGATATACAAATTATGTTTAAATAAAGCATCAGCAAATATGTGTGTGTGTGTCAGTGGTGGGTTTCAAAATTTTTTACTACCAGTTCTGTGGGTGTGGCTTGGTGGGCGTGGCATTGTTTGGCCATCGGCCAAACAATGTAGGCTGGCGACCCCCAGGGGGAGAGCCTTCTCTGTGGGGGCCCCGGCCCTATGGAATGAATTGCCCCCGGACATACGAAGGGCAATAAACACCAGGTGTCTCGATAGGAAAACACTTAATATATATATATATATTTTCTGTCGAAGTACCTGATCTACTCCAACATGTAGGAGGGAGCATACTGCATCCCTTTCGCCTTTCAGCTCCAATCCAGGAGCCCTCAAGCAGTCGCATTCACGACAAACCATTTTATACCAAATTTATATTTCGCTGATAAAGAAATAAAGGGAGGCTAGTATAGATCTATTTCAAGCTATTTAGCTCTCATCAGCTAGCCATACCCTTACTTGGATTCGAACTTGGGCTGCCTGCATGTTAGGCGGTTATATTAACCTCTGAGCCACAAGTTCTCCTCCCTTCATCAGCTCCAATCCAGGAGCCCTCAAGCAGTCGCATTCACGACAAACCATTTTATACCAAATTTATATTTCGCTGATAAAGAAATAAAGGGAGGCTAGTATAGATCTATTTCAAGCTATTTAGCTCTCATCAGTTAGCCATACCATTACTCAGATTCGAATGCAGGCAGTTGTATTAACCTCTGAGCCACAAGTTGATGAGAGCTAAATAGCTGTTATATTATATATTATAATATATAATTACACACACACATGTATATAATAATATATAATTACATGATATTATATATATATAATAATACAATACAATAAAATATAAATATAATTAGTTATATTCGTAATATAACAGTATTATGAAATAGAATAGGATCTCCTGCAGGGGGTTGGACTAGAAGACCTCTAAGGTCCCTTCCAGCTCTATTCTGATTGACCAGACCACTGCTTCTCAACCGCGGCAACTTGAAGATGTGTGGACTTCAACTCTTAGAATTCTTCAGAACATTTCAAGATGAAGGGCCCAAGGTTGAAAAACATTGGACAAGACCAGTAATGGGCAACCGTGGCCCCTCTAATGATCTGTGGACTTCAACTCCCAGAATTCCTGAGCCAGACTGCTCAGGAATTCTGGGAGTTGAAGTCCACAGGTTGCGAAGCAGCCATAGTTGCCCACCTGTGGACTAGACCCATGTCCAGTCCTTCCGTATTCACAAATACTCTTCCTGAATAATTAGCAAAGTCAAAGAACCAATCAACAGTAGGAATTCTGATTATGAAATTTGTCTACCTAACCAATGTGATGATGAAGGTGGAGGGGATAAAACCAATAGTTTAAGAAGATTGCCATGGAAGATGATTGACCAGATGGTGTATTTGGAAAGACACAATAGAGTGATCATTGTGATGGACTGGAATTTTAGAATTATAACTTACCAGCAATGAAGAATTGGTAGAATCACAGTCTGGAAAAAGTGATCAAGAAGCAAAGAGTTAAGATCCTAAAGGAATTTCCAGATGCAAATTGATAAACATTCAGCCCATAATAAGCCAGATATGACTTTAAATACAAAATATGGATAATCAACATTGTAATAGCTGGAGATAGAAGAATTAATGAGAAAAAACTAGGGGGGAAAAATCCACAATTCCCACCTTCCCTGGTCTGTATGTCTGACGATTTCTCTCCTTCCAGGGGCATTTTGGACCACAATTCCCATCTTCAAATAAAGCTGGAGTAAACATGGAAAGATAGTTGTATCAGAGCCAACTAGTGATCAGAACATTTGATGCCATCTCAAAAAAAACCCTGGAAAATTTCCAGGAACACCACAGGAACAGACAGAATCCCAGCTCATCAACCACAAAAAGTTGTGTCACTTGGAACAACAAATATAATTATGATAACATCTTCAACTCCCTTGGATCCTTGGGAAATATCTAATAGTAAAAAATACCAAACACAATCAGAATGATTAGATCGCTCGTTGCGTAAAGGGCAACAGATGTTGGGGTTGATGGACATGGTGATGATGCTGGAAAAAAAGAAGGGATAATTTGTGAGCAGTGTAGAAATCTTAACCAAGGCTTTTTCATAAGAGTGACCGGGGAACAAAGAGAGAAGGTGTGTCTCTCTCTCTCTCTTTGGTTTTGGATCATCTAATCCCTTCAGCCTGAAAACCAACAACTTTTCACCGTATAGTAATTTTCTGTCAGGAGGGGAATTCATTTGCAAGGGAGAAGAACAGAGGATACGGCCTGTTGAGGCGGAAAGTGGATGGGCACCAAACGGGAATCTAAGATGGTGAAGATCTGTGTGAGAGGCAGAGTGGTGTTGGTAACCATTTTCCTGACAGCTGTTTGGTTTGCGGAGTTCGGTAAGAAACTTTTATTTAAATCAATCCCCCCCTCTTTCTCTAATTAGGACGAAGAAATACGAGACGGCCTTACTACTGCATTTGTAGCAGCACTGGGGGAAGAAAAATGAGACGTGCCACCCATATTCTCCTCTGTGAAAACGTTTCAGAGCTCTAGTTGGCAGAGAAGACCATAAGCCACACCAATAAGATTGGAAGGGACTTTAGAGATCTTCTAGTCTAACCTCCCATGTCCAGGGCAGAAGACACCATTCTGGACAAATGGCTGTCCAGTCTCTTCTTGAAAACCTCGAGTTAAGAAACCTCTAGGTAGAGCAGAGGTCAGCAACCTGCAGCTCTGGAGCCGCATGTGGCTCTTTCGCCCCTCTGCTGTGGCTCCCTGTCACTCAAAATATGTGTCACAACCCCCAATGTGCGACACCTGCCAGTACATGATTTATTGAGCTTTTCAACCCCTGGTAGGCCAACCATGGATAAATCCAAGAAAAGTTTCAGAAGAAACCAGAACGTTTAATTCGACTACATATGCTAGTTTTGTGGCCGCTCAAGAAATAGTCAGATGCAGGAAGGGTTTTTGTGGCTCCCGGTGTTTTCTTTTCTGTGGGAAACGGGTCCAAATGGCTCTTTAAGGTTGCAGACCCCTGGGGCGAAGGGAGCATTTTTTCCCCAAAGGAAGGAGTTCTTTACCAGACTTGGTGCTCAGGAGTTGTGTTAGGACACAAAGGGAACTGGTGTTGGTAACTTCGATTGCCAGATGGTACATTCCTTTTGAAGCGTAAGAGGAGGCAATATTTCACCATTTCTCCACCCAGATGGAATGCATCGCGGCCATAGCCCAAATTGAAATAACTTCGAGAGTCTTGCAATATGTCACCTTTTGATCTCCCTTTTGATCTTCCTTGTTCTAGAAGATGGAAAGATGTTCCAGATAAAACATTCAGGGAAAGCCTACTTGTTCCATGGCATCTTCCCACCTTCTAAAGCTACGTTAAGGGTGGAAGATCTGGAGAACCTTAAGGCAATTATCTATCATTCGTGTTTGGAATGCTGGGAATTATAATCAAGAAAACAGAAAGATTTTTTCATCTACAAGTCTTCTTGTCACTCATAGAACATAAATAACACAGAATAATAGAGTTGGAAGTGACTCTATTGGAGGTCTTCTAGTCCCTGCTCGAGCAGGAGACCCTGCTCAGGTCTCATTCAGGTAAATGATTATCCAGTCTCTTTTTGAAAGCCTCCAGTGATGGAGCACCCACGACTTCTGAAGGCAAGTTGTCCCATTGGTTCATTGCTCTCGCCATTACGACATTTCTCCTTATCAGTAATTCTAGGTTGCTTCTCTCCTTGGTTAGTCTCCATCCATGGTTTCTCATCTTGCCTTTTGGTGTTTTGGAAAATAGTTTGACCCCCTCATCTTTGTAGGAGCCCCTCAGATACTGGAAGACTGCTATCATATCTCCCCTGGTCCTTCTTTTCATTAGACCGTGGCGACCAAAACTGGGTGCAGGATTCCAAGTGTGTCCTTACCAAGGCATTATAAAGTGGTATGATCACTTTACGTGATCTTGATTCAATCCCTCTGTTTATGCAGCCCAGAACTGTGTTGGCTTTTTTGGCAGCTGCTGCAACACGGCTGGCTCATATCTAAATGGTTGTCTACTAGGACTCCAAGATTCCTCCCACAGTTACTACTATAGAGCAAGGTACCACCTATACTGTACCTGTGCATTTTGTTTTTCTTCCCTGAATGTAGAACCTTGCTTTTTTCACCGTTGAATTTCATTTTGTTGGATAGCACCCAATGTTCAAGTCTATCAAGATCCTTCTGTATCTTGAGCCTATCTTCTGGAGTGTTGGCTATTCCTGCCAGCTTGGTGTCATATGCAATTTTTTTTTGGGGGGGGGGAGAAGTTTTTCAGTTTTATTTCTTATACACATAATATAAAATGTACATTTTCTTATACATAATTAATCCTACATATTTATTTATTTATATTATTTTCAGCAAGCCGGGTTGGCTTAAGAAGAAATTTTTTTTTTTTTTAATCAGTCTGTGAGTTCTTAACTTTCGGGCCAAAATTTATATATATATTTAAATGTTTTTTAATATTTGTATTCTATGTTTTTTATCTTGGCTGTACACCGCCCTGAGTCCTCAGGGAGAAGGGCGGTATATAAATTGGAAATTAAATTAAATTAAATTAAATTTATTATTTATTTATTAATCATATTTCTATGCCGCCCACTCTCCGAGGACTCTGGGCGGCTTACAACAATCAACAGGATACTAAATAGCCTATTGCCCCCAACAATCTGGGTCCTCATTTTACCCACCTCGGAAGGAGGGAAGGCTGAGTCAACCTTACGTATTTTCCTTAAAAAAAGCATTAAAATAAGGCATTTTAATTACATTCGGAGTTGCTCTTCTACCCTTTTTCCCTTATTTCGTAACAAACTTCTTCTCCTCCTCCTTTCTTTCCCTTCCCTCCCTCCTCTCATCTCCTACTTTCTCCTTCCTCCTCTCCTACCTCATCCTACTTCCCCTTCCTTTCCCCCATTCCTCTCTTCTTTTCCCCCTACTCACCTTCTCTCCTACTCCCATCCCATCCCCTACCCTTCCTTCCTCTCCTTTTCCCTTTCTTCCATTCCTCTCCCTCCCTCCTCTACTCTCCTACTTTCTCCTTCCTCCTCTCCTACCTCATCCTACTTCCCCTTCCTTTCCCCCGCTCCTCTCTTCTTTTCCCCTACTCACCTTCTCTCCTACTCCTATCCCCTACCCTTCCTTCCTTTCCTTTTCCCTTTCTTCCATTCCTCTCCCTCCCTCTCCTCTTCCTACCCTCTCCTCCTCTCTCCTTTCTATCTTCTTTGCTGTGGGATATTCTCCTTGTTTGGTATCCGAGCAACTCCTGTATTCTAATAGTATATACTTTCTTTCAATTTCTTTTCAGATTTATTCTATCAGTATTATCATCATAACTGTACACTTATTCTTATTATCTTCTTTCTTTTCCCCATCCCCCTTTTTCATTTACTCTGGTGTCATCTGGGTTTCTGTTTCTTTTTTATCCTCTCCCTCGTTTAACTTTCTATTATCTAAATCATTTATCTCTCCTCTTATCTTCATGTTTCTTTTCTAACCATATATAAAATCTTCCCCATGTCTTGAAATACACTGATTCCTCTTTATCTCTTATTCTTAGAGTTAATCTATTCATTTCTGCACAATCTAAAACCGCGTCTGCAAATTTGATGAGTTTCCCATCTATCCCCTCATCCAAATCATTGAGGAAAATGTTGAAGGGTATTGGGCCTAAAACAGAGCCTTGGGGTACCCCATTGCATACTTCCCTCCAGGTAAAAGTAGTTCCATTGAGGACTACACATTGAGTGCGATTGGTCAGCCAGGTACGAATCCATCTGGTGGTGATGCTGTCTAACTCACATTTTTCTACTTTATCTAGTAGTAGGTTATGGTCTACTTTATCAAATGCCTTACTGAAGTCCAAGTAAATTATATCTACAGCATTCCTCCGGTCCACTAATTTTGTTACTTTGTCAAAGAATGTGACAAAATTCAATCTCCCTCTTACACATAAAGATATATTTTATGCCGTATACAGGTAGTCCTTGACTTATGACCACAACGGAGCCCCAAATTTCTGTTGTTATGTGAGACATTTGTTAAATGAGCCTTGCCCCATTTTACGACCTTTCTTGCCACAGTTGTTAAATGAATCACTGCAGTTGTTAAGCTGGTAATGCCATTGTTAAGTGAATCCGGCTTCCCCATGGACTTTGCTTGTCAGAAGGTTGCCAAACGGGATAACATGACCCCAGAAAACTGCAACTGTCGTAAATATGAGTCAGTGGCCAAGTGTCCGAATTTTGATCACATGACTATGGGGATGCCGCAATGGTCATAAGTCCCCTTTTTCAGTGCTGTTGTAACTTTCAACGCTCACAAAAATACAAAAGCAAATAGTAAGACACAGAGGGGAGGAAAAGGGGAAAGACAGTTTTCTTTTCTTCCTCCCGTCCTCACTTGCCTTCCTCCTTTTTCCTCCCCGCTGTGCCTTACCATTTGCTTTTGTATTTTTCTATTTTATTCTCTTATCTAATAAAATGTTTAAATTTGTAACTTGGAACAGCCACTAAGCCAAGTGTTATAAACAGACGTGCAATTCAGCCGGTTCAGACCGGTTCGGGTGTTGTGATCCAGGCCCAAGTAAGTAGTAGGAAAAACAGCTCGTGAAAAAACAAACAAACTTTATTCGAACAGCTGAGAATGACTTTATTCCCAGCGTCGTTCAACTAAATTAAAGCAAATTCCTCCCGACACAAATTCCTCAGTCCTATCGCAAACCTTGGTCCAATTAGGCAAACTGCCAAAGGCCTTTCTTGGCAAACGTTCAGAAGTCCCAGATACAAAAATAAATACAAGACGTAGATGAAGAAGAAGACGAAGTTACCAACGTTGGTTTCCGGCAAAGCCCAAATGCCATTACTGGTCTGTTTTAAGCCTTATGGGAGGGGCCAATCATCTCTTGGCCCTACTCCTGAGTTGTCCTCTTTGCTTGAGCTGCTCCTGCCTTCTGGCAGCTCTTCTCATACGTGCACTAGGAACAGGCTCCTCCTGTTCCCCTGCCTCTCTACTGTCAGCCTCTGGAGGCTCCGGAGTCTGCGCATTGCTCCCAGATGTACCTGGCCCCATCTCTGCCTCTGATGCAGAGCCCTCCTCTGGGCCTTCCCCAGCCTCCGGGACGGGCCCATGTCCTTCCTCAGCCTCATCGCTGTCCGACTCCGCTGCCAGCTCCACAGGCTGCTGGCGGACCACAACATCGGGTGAACTGGTAGCGGTGATTGCGAGTGGGCCGCTCAGCAGCCCCAATATAATGCCGTCCTATTTAGCTATGTTTTCGAGGCTGGGCATATGCATGGAAGGCACATGCACAAGCAAAGCACGTGCACAGAAGGCAGGGCGCCTGCGCTGAAGGCGCACATGCGAAGCGAGCATGCACATGTGGCGAACTGGTAGTAAGAATATGTGAAACCTACCACTGGTTGTAAATCAAGAATGGGCCTGGTGACTCAGCAGACTGATAGCATTGTGATTAACACCAGCTGTCTGCAATTACTGCAGGTTCGAATCTCCCCAGGCTCAAGGTTGACTCAGCCTTCCATCCTTTCTAAGGTAGGTAAATTGAGGACCCAGTTTGTGGGGGCAATAAGCTGACTTTGTATAAAATATACAAAAGTATGAAGGCTATTGCTTAACGCATTGTAAGCCGCCCTGAGTCTCCGGAGAAGGGCGGCATATAAATCAAATTAAAAAAAAAAAAAAGAACTACCTTCCATTTCTACCTTCTAAACTCCCAATAATCCCAGGATTAAAATGTTCTCTTAAGAACTCCCAAGTTAAATCATTCTGAATGCTTGTTTTCTGGACCTATTGTGTGTTATATAAATGTACCTCTAAAGAACCATTGCATTTTTTTAAAGCGATGTCAACAAAACAGCTCGGTTAACCCAGCTGCTAATCGCCGAAGAATGGACTAAGAAAAAGGAAGATCAGATTGCATGAAATAACGCCGGGAGGGCAAAGGAAAGTCGCAAAGAAACAAACAAACCATTTTTATTTCGTATCAGGTGCAAGGAAGTCTGATCCCAACACAATGGTTTTTATCAGCATGGAATTTGCAGGATCTTGTGGCTCAGTTGTGGACAGGTGAAGGGTTACTCCCACTCTTATACTATCTTTGTAAAGACACGTTTGAAATATTGCATCCCATTTTGGTCACCCCAATATAAAAAGAGATGTTGAGACACTTATGAGCCACTTATGTTGAGACACTTATGAGCCACTTATGTTGAGACACTTATGAGTCTCAGTGGTGCAGCGGACTAAGTGCTGTTAAGTGCTAGCACTTAGCTGCCAGCTGCCTGCAATTAGTGCGAGTTCAAATCTCACCAGGCTCAAGGTTGACTCAGCCTTCCATCCTTTCGAGGTAGGTAAATTGAGGACCCGGATTGTGGGGGCAATAAGCCAGCTTTGTATAGAACAACACCGCTTAGGGGGTCCAAAAGCCCTAATAAGCAGGTATATACATAAAAGTATGCAAGCTATTGCTATAATGCATTGTAAGCCGCCCTGAGTCTACGGAGAAGGGCGGCATATAAATTGGACTAATAAATAAATAAAAAGAGTGCAGAGAAGAGCAACAAGATTGATTAGGGGAATGGAGGTTAAAATATGATCATTGTTCTGTCCCCAACCCCACGCACACACACCAACAGACGTTCAGGAGTTAAAGACCAAACCAGCTGGCAAAATCCTTTTCCTTATGATAACGGAACTTGGCAACAACCTAGTGGCTGCCTGCCAAGAGTTTATTATTTACAAAGGGGAGAAATAACTTCTCCCTGCATCTGGTACATCAAAGGAAAGCAGCTCAATAATTACGGAATTAATCAAGTCCAGAGATACTCCAGCAAAGTCTTAAAGCAAAAGTCCGGCAATGCAGAATGGCGTGGAAGCTCTCAGCTTTGTTCGTCACAAGGCTTGACTGGCCACCACGCTCCATTTTATATCCTGTGGGGTGTGGTCCAGTGACTCAGCCTAATCTCTGGCACGCCTTTTCTTCTGTTGCACGCGCTTATCTCTGCGATGCTGGCGTAGATCCAGCCAAGACTCATTACTTTCATCACTGTCCACCTGTGGCTGCGTGGACATGCTTGGCCCTGGCCCTATCTCTTGCCCTTCGGCGGACACCGAAGGCATTGCCAGAGAGGAGGTTCCTGGAGAGGGAGGCCTTGCCAACTCCTCCCCTTCACTCTCGGAGTCCTCTCCTGATGATGACACAGGCTCCGGTAACGGAGCCACAATAATCATATGATGATACGTTGCACAAATTGGATAGGATTATCTAACAAAGACCAGGATTAAGGGGGACATAATAGCAGTTTTCCAATATTTAAGAGGCTGTCACAGAGAAAAGGAGTTCAATTTATGCCCCCAAAGCACCTAAGGGAAGGAGAAGAAGTAACAGATGGAAGATTATCAGAGAGATCCAAACTAGAACTAAGGAGAAATTTCCTGATAGTGAGAACAATTAACCAGTGGAACTGCTTGCCTCCAGAAGTTGTAGGTGCTCCATCAATGGAAGTTTCTCCAGAATGGACAGTGATGGCTAATCTTTTCCAGACTGGGTGCCCAAAGCACACATGTGAACCCCCAAGATGCAATGTGCATGCGGTCCCGTGCTTGCACATGTAGCCCCGAGCATGCACACTTCCCCCTGCACACATGCCCCATGCATGCACATGCTCCATGCATGCGTGCGTGGACCCCCGCACATGCGTGCACATCCCCTAAACTCGCCCCACCCCCACGCATGTATGCATGTCCCCCCTGCGTTAGCCTTGCCCCCTGCACATGCACACATACTCCTGCATGCACCCCATCCGCTGTAAATGCGTGTGTGCCCTCCGCACGCGCCCCACCCCCTGCACATGTGCAGCAGAGACCCGACAACCAGCTGGCCAGTGGGAGGCACATGTGCATGCGTGGCAAAGCTGAATTGGGGCTGTTAAGGATATTGGTGTCGTGTTACCAACCAGCAGAGCAAATGCACAAGGAAACGTTGCTGAGAGCAATGAATAAGAGATATGCAAACTGGTTTATCAAAAGTTTACTTTATAGTGAAACAACAATCTCATAGTCTTTAAATCAATCCAAGTCTTTGCCAGTTAAATCAGTCCAGTAGTTACAGAATCTTCTTACCCAACAAACAGTAGTTGGTTAGAATAACAAACTCACTCTGGTTCACAAACCACGATGGTAGCATCCATCCAACGATGATAGCACAATGGCTAGCACTCCTCACACTACGGTAGCTTATCATAGCAGCATCTGAACACGTTACAATACCTTGCTTAAATACTCTCACAACCAGTCATTACCTAATTACAGCATGACTCAGCATTAAAGCCTTAAAGTTACACAATAGATATTCATATTAAAGTCACAGAACACATATATTGCCTAGACAACTTGTTAGGCTCAAACCATATCCTCACAGGAGCAACAGCTCATGTGGCCACAGCGAGGGCGCTGCGTGCCATAGGTTTGCCATAACGGGTATAGTATCTCCTGCGCAAGCAGGGAGTTGGACTAGAAGACAGCCAAGGTCCCTTCCAACTCTGCTATTCTATATTCTAATTGGGGCCATAAAGGGTCTTATAAGATTAAAGGTTCTTACAATGCCTAGGGAGATTCTCAGTCATCAGGTCGTGGTTGTCCCAAAGGTACTTTTTCAACAAGCAACTGGACTTCGTTTTTCTTTGAAGACATTTCGCTTCTTATCCAAGAAGCTTCTTCAGCTCTGAATGGATGGTGGAGAATGGAAGGATTGATATTCCTTGCAGACTGCTGGTCATTTGCATCAGGGGTGGGTTCTAATTTTTTTTACTACCGGTTCTGTGGGCGTGGCTTATTTTGTGGGTGTGGCTTGGAGGTCATGTGACTAGGTGGGCGTGGCTAGCTGGTCAGAGTCATTTCTGGAAGGTCCTCGCACTTACGACCAGTCCTCGCACTTACGACCCGACTCATTTGTTTGCTTTTAACACTGATCAGCTGTAGGGCGGCCCTTTGAAGCCCCGCGTCAAGAGTTTAAACAGTTTTTTTTCCCTCTAGTCATCAGCTGGGACTCAGGAGGCAGCAATAGATTGGGGGTGGGACCAAATAAAAGGTAAGAATAACGTGGTGGGGTGGGAGGGCGGGGGGGGGAGAACTGGTTCGGTGACATCATATCGTCACCGCTACCGGCTCGGCCGAACCGGACCGAACCAGGAGGAACCTACCACTGATTTGCATCCTTTTTGAGGGCCATTGAGGCCACTTGGGGGGTTTATCTGTGTCCTCAGGATCACCTGAGTAGTGCGAATGGGTGTGGAGCCTTCTTGGAACTGCTTCTTGGGTTGTAGAGATAGGTTGTATTGTGTCCTTCCTATCTATTGATTATAGATTACAGGTTAACAGAGTTGGAAGGGATCTTGTAGGTCATCTAGTCCAACCCCCCGCCCAAGCAGGAGACCCTACACCATTTCTGACAGATGGCAGTCCAGTCTCTTCTTGAAAGCTTCCAATGATGAAGCTCCCACAACTTCTGAAGGCAACTTCTGTTCCATGGGTTGATTGTTCTCACTGTCAGAAACTTTCTCCTCGTTTCTAGGTTGCTTCTCTCCTTGTTCAGTTTCCATCCATTATTCCTTGTCTGGCCTTCAAGGTGCCTTGGAAAATAGCTTGACCCCCTCCTCTCTGGGGCAGCCCCTCAAATAGGGCTGTTCAATTTTAACATAGATATCCTCCTTGATCCCTCTTTCAAACCAGCAGTCCTCCCTGTCCAGAAAGTCTAGGTTGGGGACAGGTTCTCTTGAAGAATATGTGTGGCCTCTAAGTGTGTCAATGACTTTATGTCATATAATCAATCAATCAATACCCTATTAGGCTAAAATCTATAGAGATTCTCAGTCATCCAGGTCATGTGCTTTTTCAAAAGGCAATTGGACTTTGTCTTTCCTTGTAGATGTTTCACTTCTCATCGAAGAAGCTTCTTCATTTCTTGTAATGCAGAATCTCATAGATTTGATATAATATGCATCAGCATCTCATAGGTTTGATATATGAATGCAGCTCACAAGGTCCCTTTTACCACAACTCCAAGGCAACTTAATCCCCGTAGCTCTTACAACAATGCATTGTTGTAATAGCTATTGTTGTATGCATTGTTGTAATAGCTATTGTTGTATGCATTGTTGTAATAGCTATTGTGCTGGATGCAACATGCTTGGCATGTTGCATCCAGCACAATATGTTGAAAGAATTGGGTGTCTCAGAATGACTCAGACAGTCTCCTGATGCAGCAAACTGGACGGACGATCAAAGTAATGCATTTGGCTTTGATTTGTATTTATTATTTGAAATAGTACTACCACTTTATACTATGTTTGTAAGACAAACATTTGAAATACCGCGTCCAAGGTTGGTCACCACAATTCAGAAAAGATGTGGAGATTCTAGAAAGAGGGCAGAGAAGAGCAACAAAGATGATTAGGGGACAGGAGGCTAAAACATATGAAGAACGGTTGCAGGAATTGGGTAGGTCTAGTCTAATGAAAAGGGATGCAGTGGCTCAGTGGCTAAGACGCTGAGCTTGTTGATCGAAAGGTCGGCAGTTCAGCGGTTCGAATCCCTAGTGCCACGTAACGGAGTGAGCTCCCGTGACTTGTCCCAGCTTCTGCCAACCTAGCAGTTCGAAAGCAGGTAAAAAATGCAAGTAGAAAAATAGGGGCCACCTTTGGTGGGAAGGGAACAGCGTTCCGTGCGCCTTTGGCGTTGAGTCATGCCGGCCACATGACCACGGAGACGTCTTCGGACAGCGCTGGCTCTTCGGCTTTGAAACGGAGATGAGCACCGCCCCCTAGAGCCAGGAACGACTAGCACGTATGTGCAAGGGGAACCTTTACCTTTACTTTAGTTTACTGAAAAGAAGGAGTAGGGGTGACATGAGAGCAGTGTTCCAATATTTGAGGGGCTGCAACAAACAAGAGGGGGTCAACCTATTCTGCAAAGCGCCTGAAAACAGGACAGGAAGCAATGGATGGAAACCATCAACTATCAAGGACAGAACCTTCCTAACCGTGAGAACAAATAACCAGTGGAACTAAAGTTGCCTTCACAAGTTGTGGGTGCTCCATCACTGGAGGTTTTTAAAAAGAGACTGGACACACACTTGTCTGGAATGGTATAGGACCGTGATGGTGAACCTATGACATGCATGCCACAGGTGGCACATGGAGCCATATCAGTGGGCATGCGAGCTCAGCTCCGGCGTGCATGCGCGCCCCGGCTAGCTGATCTTTGGGCCTTTTGGGCCCACTGGAAGTCAGGGGAAAGGCTGTTTCCGGCCTCCGGAGGGACTCCCGGGGAGTGGGGGAGGCCATTTTCGCCCTCCTAGAAAGGCCCTGGAGCCTGGGGAGAGCGAAAAATGGGCCTACCTTGCTATCACATGCCAAAAGTAGGGGGAATACGGGGGGGGGGTTTGCACATGCATGCACAGGGGGTGGGGCACATAGAATTATGGGTGTGGGCATGCACACAAACGACCCCCCCACACACTCCCCCCACTTTTGGCACGCGATGGCAAAAAAAGTTAGCCATCACTGGTATAGGATCTCCTGCTTGAGCAGCGGGTTGGATTAGAAGATCTCCAAGATCCCATCCAACCCTTTTGTTCTCTATTTTGTCTAAGAACCAAGGAAGATTAAATGAACCTTAATCCAGTTGCAGTTCTCTCTCCTTGTTTAATAGCTCTAGACGTTTATATATGCTTCTTTTTTTTCACGACAGCCCAATCTCTGCGATGTTTTTCATGCCGGGAGCCCACAAGACCTGAGAAATGCATGACAGTGTCTAACTGTATGCCAAACCAAACCATGTGTATGACGACAATGCATTCTCTTGAAGAAGGTGAGGTTGAAGGACAAAGTTGATCTAAGATGCGCAAGTCTTCCTTTCTACAGGTCAAGGTCAAATGGAGAAGACTTTCTCTCCTCTTCCTCCTCAGTCTATGAAAAAGGGATTAAAAATGTATGTCTCTGGATCATCCTCACATAACCTCACAGCCTGGGCATGACAAAGTGTGCAGATATTTTGCATGTTGGCAATGACATAGATATTTTGCATGTTGGCAATGACAAAGAGTGCAGACAAGAGCAACAAAGATAATTAAGGGACAGGAGGCTAAAACATTTGAAGAACGGTTGCAGGACATGGCAATGACATCGAGATAACAGGTGGCTACTAAAAAGGGAGAACCTGTTGAATTGTCTACGGGGAATCTCAGTCATCCAGGTCATGGTTGTCCCAAAGGTGCTTTTTTTCCATGGCATATGCAGTACAATGCAGTGAGATTTGTACGTTGGGGAAACAAAACAACCACTTCACAAACGCATGGCACAACGTAGCAGAACAAACCCATCTGGACAAGATTCAGCATTTAAAAGACAAAGGCCACGGTTTTGAGGACCACCAAGTCCACATTTTGGACAGAGAGGACTGCTGGTTTGAAAGAGGGGCCAAAAAGGCCATCTATGTCCAAATTGAACAGCCCTCTCTCGACAGAGGGGGTGGGTGGGATAAAAACATCATCTAACTCCAGTCTACAACATAGTCCTTTCAACAGTTCCAAGAAGGCTCCACACCCATTTGCACCACTTAGGTGACCCTGAGGACACAAATAAACCTTCAAATGGCCTTAATGATTTGCTAAAAGGATGCAAATGACCAGCTTTGTCTGCAAGGAGTATCAATCCTTCCATTCCCCACCATCCAGTCAGAGCTGAAAAAGCTTCTCAGATGTGAAGTGAAACATCTTGAAGGTGTGGAGCCTTCTTGGAACTGCTGAAAGGACTGTGTTGCAGACTGGAGATAGATGATATTGTATCCCAACCCCCCTCTGTCGAGAGAGGGCTGTTCAATTTGGACATAGATGGCTTCTTTAACCCCTCCTTCAAACCAGCTATTTTCTCTGTCCAAAATATGGTCTTTTAAAAGACACAGGCCACTCTTTTGAAGACAACAAGGTCCATATTTTGGATAGAGACAGGATCCATTCTCCATCCATTCTTCTTCAGCTTCTTGAATGAGAAGCGAAATGTCTTCAAAGAAAAACCAGAAAGTCCAGTTGCCTCTTGAAAAGAGCACCTTTGAGACAACCAGGACCTGGAGGACTGAGAACCTCCATAGACTTCTCCTTAGATAGTAGGAACCCAGAAATGGGGAGGTCTTGGGCATTGTAATTCTGCAGTCGTTTTAGTTTAAAGCACTCTCCAGTTCATGAGTGTCAACAGAGGTGATCCACAAAGTCAAGACTTCAATCACAACCGTGGAATCAAAGCTCTACTGTGCACGTGTGATGCGCAAAACCTTCAGATGAAGCTTTGATAGCCACTCTTGATTTTATTAACTACATCCCACAGAGTTTATGACACCCTATGGATAGAAAGGGAACTTATCAAATTCTCCAACACTTGGGAAGACTCTCGGCAGACTTTTTTTTTTTTAATTTGATTTATATGCCTCCCTTCTCCGGAGACTCAGGGCGGCTTACAATGCGCTAAGCAATAGCCTTCATTCTTTTGTATATTTATACAAAGTCAGCTTATTGCCCCACAAACTGGGTCCTCAATTTACCTACCTTAGAAAGGATGGAAGGCTGAGTCAACCTTGAGCCTGGCGAGATTCGATCTTACTTTAATTGCAGACAGCTGGTGTTAAATACAATGCTTTTAGTCTGCTGAGCCACCAGGCCCGTGACTTGAGCATTGGGCCCTATCCAACAAGTGTTTTGATCCAGTTCCCTAAACACGACAAATCCTCTGAAGTGAACTCAAAGATTCCTTTATTAGGAGCGCCAGCGCCAGTTTCTCTCTCAACGCAGGGTAACAAGTCCGACCAGCCAGGAGATGAATAGTTGTCTGCCACATCTATTCATCTCTGCCCCCTGCCTATTATCCCCAGAGCTAGGGTGGGGCTTCGCTAGCAGCAGTGGCTCTTCCATCCCAAGGACCGGCCCACAGATTTCCACTGCTCTCCTCTCCTCTGCCTTCTGTGCATCCGCGTTTCAGGCACTAGACCCAGCTGTTCCTGTTCTTCCTCATCAGCCACCTCCAGACCTGGGGGCTGTTGACTCTCCATCTGTGGGCTGACGGATGGCCTAGGCTCTGCCACCCTCTCTCTCTGCCAGTTCCATTCTCTCTTCCCCCTCGAAGCTCTCGGGTTGCCTTGATGCTGACCCTGACTCCCACGCCTCCTCCTCCTCCTCTGATTTGATTGTTGGAGGTGCCACAACAACAAGATGCAGTTCAGTGTTGTGAAAAGTAAGGTCCTACTCTTAGGCAGGAACCACCAAATGCACAGGTATAGAATAGGGGGTACCTGGCTCAATGTTAGTAACTGGGAGAGGAATCTAGATGTCCTAGTGAACACTTAAGTATGGCCCAACAGTGTACTACTGGAACACTTTGTCCTGTTTTGGTCACCACTATAGAAAACAGATGTTGAGATTCTAGAAAGAATGCAGAGAAGAGCAACAAAGTTGATTAGGGAGCTGGAGGCTAAAATGTACAGGAGCCTGGATAGCTCAACAGACTAAGCGCTGTAATTTAACACCAGCTGTCTGCAATTAAAGTAAGATCGAATCTCGCCAGGCTCAAGGTTGACTCAGCCTTCCATCCTTTCTAAGGTAGGTAAATTGAGGACTCAGTTTATGGGGGCAATAAGCTGACTTTGTATAAATATACAAAAGTATGAAGGCTATTGCTTAACACATTGTAAGCCACCCTGAGTCTCCGGAGAAGGGCGGCATATAAATCAAATTAAAAATAAAAATGAGCTGCAAAGGGAACTAGGAGATATGTTTAACCTAATGAAGAGAAGACTCAGGAGAGACATGATAGGATCTTCCAATACTTGAAGGGTTGTCACAAGGAAGAAGGGGTTGAATTATTTTCCATAATTCCTGAGGGCAAGACAAGAAGCAATGGGTGGAAGCTCCTCAGAGGGAGATCCAGTTTGGAAATAAGGAGGAATTTCCTGGCAGTGAGAACAATTAATCGGTGGGATAGCTTGCCTCCCAGAGTTGTGGGTGTTCCATCATTGGAGGCAGTGGTGGGATTCAAATAATTTAAAAACTGGTTCTCTGCCCTAATGACCAGCTGGGTAGGCGTGGCTCAGTGTGGTCATGTAACCATGTTGGCATGGCCAACTCAACATCACTCACGTCGATGGGTGCTTCGCCTTAGCTGTTACAATGTAATAAGGGTTAACCAGAGAGGCAGTTTCTGTAAGCAGGGCAATAAAGATTAGGCTAGAAATAACACCAGAATGTTTCCTTCCTGCCTTCCTTACAGGATTAGCCCTGTAAAGTGAAAAAAAAAACAAAATAAGATTTCTTCCAACAACCGATTCTCCGAACTGCATAGAAAGTTAACAACCGGTTCTCCCGAATAGTGCGAACTGGCTGAATCCCACCACTGACTGGAGGTCTTCAAAAAAAGATGGGATAACCACTTGCCCAGGGGGGTATAAGATCTCCTGCCTTGGTTTCGGGGTTGGGCTAGAATAGGGGTATCAAACTCAACGCTCACGGGGCTGGCCTGGAAACAGCAAAGGACCGGCCCACAGTGCCTCTGCCAGGGAAAATGGAGCTCAGGGGAGTGAGGCGTGTGCAGCCCCCACCCGGCTCCATTTTCCTTGGCAGAGGGCTATCAAAACAAACTGAAAACAAAACAAAAGGAGAAATGTTTCCCCTTTTGCATTTGAGCATGCAAGAAGGGAGAGGAAAGGAGAAAGGGAAACGAGGAAAGAGGAAAGAGGACGAAAAAGAAGGGATGATGGGAAGAGAGCAAGGAAGGGAAAAGAAGGAAAGAAGAAAAAGAAGAAGAAAAGAGAATTAGGGAAGCAAGGAAGGAAAAAGAAGAAAAGGAAGAAAAGGAAGAAAGGAAGGAAGGAAGGAAGGAAGGAAGGAAGGAAGGAAGGAAGGAAGGAAGATAGAAAGATTATAATAAGAGTGAGGGAGGGTCATAGGGAAGTCCTTCCTTAGCACTTGGCCACCACAGATGCCCCTGACACAAGTGACATTGAGCTGACCATGCCCACCACCAATCATGCCCACCACCAGCCATGCCCACACCCGGCCTTCCGAGGTCAAACACAACCCTGAAGCAGCCCTCAATGAAATCAAGTTTGACACTCCTGGACTAGAAGATTAACAAGGTTATTTCTAGGCCCATCACTAAAGATTCGATGATGATTCTGTTGCCACAACCGCACCAGAAATAAGTGGGATCATTTTCTAACCCAGCAGACCAACATAGGAACTTTGAGGCCTCGAGTCATTTTTAAGGCTAGCACATGCCCAGACGTGAAAGTGCCCTTCCCATTACAGCTGTTGCCTTGCCCTATAATTATCTAGAACTCTACTCTGCTGACCATGGGATCCCCAACTGCAGGGCAGGAGAGATGAAAGGAAGGAACAACCCAAAAGAAAATTGCTTACTTGAACTTTCTGTGCTACAGTGAAATCCGAAAGTTGGAAGAGTAGATTATTCTACCTGAGACTTCCTGGGAAACAACAACTGAATGAAAATTTGCTGGTAGAATTACCTTCAACCATTGCACCATAGAGAGTATTTTAATTTACTGCACCTGTGCATGATTTGCCAATTGCAGATAGAACGGTGCTCCAGAGAGTCAACATCATTGCCCAGAGGATCATTGGTCGCCCTCTCCCCTCTTTGGAAGAGCTTTATAGCTCCCGCTGCCTTAAGAAAGTTCAAAACATTCTTAAAGATCCATCTGATCCTGGGCACCCTTTTTTTTGAACTATTACCATCTGGCAGACGGTACAGGACAATAGGCTGAAAAACAGCTTCTATCCCAGGGCAGTAACTATATTGAATTCTACTGTATAGTGCAATATTAATGCAATATCAGGGGTTTTAGTTGTATAGAATGTGAAGGATGTGTGTTTTTGTTTTATTTTTATAGTTTTCTTAAATAATAATAATAATAATAATAATAATAATAATAATAATAATAATAATAATAATAATAATAATTTTATTTCTATACCGCCCTTCTCCCGAAGGACTCAGGGCGGTGTACAGCCTATTAAAAGCAGAAGACAAACATCAATTAAAATAATTTAAAATTATTAAATAAATTATTTAATTTATATATATATAAATTATTAAATAATTATTAAAGTATGATGTACACTGAAGATGGCATTTAATTTTGTTGTACGAGGTGCAATGACAATAAAGTAACCTAAAGTAGTGGCAACTCAGCTGTCAGGTTTCGATGTCATCTCAAATAAATTGCACTCCCAAACAATTAATCTTTGCTGAAATATTCCATTTATTGAGTACGACAGATCTGGCCCCGACTTCGTCGTAGCCGATACTAACCCTCTGACCCCCAAACCCTTCCCTTTCCGTTCCCCAATTCTCATCTTCTCATTGGCCATCTTCCAAGTCAGTCTCCCCAGCTTCTGACCTCAGCCCACAGGAATGTTCCCCCTCCATCCCATCTCCTAGGGGATATTATCTACAGAGAAAATAAGTAGGTGAAAAGTCAAGCCTCGTCTCCTCCTTTTTATGGCAGCATCAGAATGCTGACATCAGCATCTATGGGTGTGAGGAACTGTGGGTATCCCTAAGCGATACCTGGATGGATCTGCATGATCTTAAGATGTTCGCAGTCTAAATATCCATCAGAGAAGATGTCCTACAGATCTCATCCTTCCAAGGTGGTCCAGATATTAGGAGAGATTGGAGGACATCATGGGGTCAATTCTAGCAGGATACACAGGTCTTTGCGTGTGTGTTTTTTTTTGCCATAAAGCAATGCCTGAATTCTCTGGATTTTTCTGGTTGTTTGGCAGTCTACCCTTTTGTGGGCGAACTCACCGTCACACGGTCCTGTTCTCTGACCTGCAACCTTTCCGAGATAGACGAAATTGGTTCCACGCGTCTGATGACCTGTTGCCGCACTGACCTCTGCAACCACAGTGGGGCCTCCTGGCTAGAGATCAGCTACACCATGTTGGGAGGAATTCTGGCTTCTTTCTTCCTCGTCTTCAGTTGAGACTGAATTGCTCCAGGATTTGGCCGAGAGTCTACTTTACTTTCTTAGAACGATGGGTTCAATGATGGGCTGTCCTCTCTTCCTATTCCTGGATTCCTCTTTGTCTCAAATAAAGAAAATGGGAGCAGAAACTTTGGTCTGGAACTTACTGCAAAAATATCTGTAGCTCAGGGTTGAACTGTGGGGTCCTTGGAGTTCTCTCAACTTGATTGTTTTCTTTCTTTCTTTCTTTATTTGTTTCCATTTCTATACCGCCCTTCTCCAATAGGACTCAGGGCGGTTTTCTTGCAGGCCTTTCAATGCACAACATCAGCATTGCAAGAAGAGAGTGAGGTTTGTGGAGTGGACAAGAAGGGGTGGAGGAAGAGGACGAGGAGAAGGGTGGAGGAGAAATGTGGTGTCCTTGCTGTTTTCTGAGCTTGCTTGTTTTCTTGGAAATGTTTCATCACCCAACTTTCCCAATTATCAGTGCTAGAAATGTTTGTGGAGAGGAGGAGGAGAACTGCGGGGACCTTCGTGCTCTCCAAAATTGGTGGTTTTCTTGGAATGTTTCATGACCCAACTAGGTAACATGAGTACTAGAAGGGAGTGGGGTTTGTGGGGAGGAGGAGGAGGAGGAGGAAAAGGAGGACTCCTTGGTGCTCTCTGTCCCTGCTTGTTTACTTCTTGCAGACATTTCTTTACCCAACTAGATAACATCACCAGTGCTAGAAGGGAGTGAGGTTTGTTTTCATTTGCTGCAAAAATGTTGGAAAATGAATGTGGTTGTTGGTCAGGTTAGTGTCAAGTTTCCGAAAGATGCCCTAATTAATTCATGAGCCATGATCCAAACTTCAAAGGAAATATAGTCATTTATTAGGAGCAACATTCCGGCAATACTCGGATGCAGTTAGGACTGATCCCACGTAGATTTACGTTCCCCTATGACCCTGTCTCTCCCCTCCTCCCTGGCCATGTCATAAATCACATTCTCCAATTAACCACTTTGGCTGGCTGTGAAACCTAACACCCTCCTTCTGATTGCGGTCAGGAAGAATGTATGGAATTCACTTCAGTTCTCCCTCCCTCCTGCTCATGGCAACTTGAAAGCTTTGCAAGTTGACAGTTAGTTCTAATCTTACATGCACTTCCAGATAATCCTGAGATCCAGATCAGTGGAAGCTTACATGTTGCACAGTTCAGCTAGCAAATATATACCCTGACATTCGTTAATTAAACTTTAGCAAATGACAAGACAGTTTGAGGGGGCAAAAATGGGATGACACACAAGTGAAAAACAAGCCTTCATTTTAGGTAGTATTTTAAGTGCCTCTACAGCTTGGAAAAAATGCTAATTAGAAAGCATCACTGTTCTGTTTTGAATTTATCTCCATTCATTTTTTAAAAGATGAATTTTAATGTGATTTTGTGCTGAGCTGTTGGTTTTGGTTAATTGTGCAAGGCACATTTCATATCTGCCTTGTAAATCAATCCAAGAAGAAGCCAGCATGGCACAAAGATCTCTCTGACAAATTGAAAGACAAAAAGGACAAGTGTAAAAAATGGAAAGAGGGACACATCACTAAGGCAGAGAATATCAGCAGATAGCCAGAATTTGCAAAGACGAAGTCAGGAAAGCAAAGGTTCAGAATGAACAAAGACTTGCAACGAAAGTCAAAGATTATTAAAAAAGTTTCTTCCAACATATAAATAACAAGAAAAAAAAATCAAGGAAACAGTTGGTCCACTAAAGAGAGAAGACGGCAAAGAAGTCTTGATAGTACAGTGGTTTAATGCACCCTGTTATTAACACAGCTGCCTGCAATTACTGCTGGTTCGAATCTCTCCAAGGCTCAAGGTTGACTCAGCCTTCCATCCTTTCTAAGGTAGGTGAAATGAGGACCCAGTTTGTGGGGGCAATAAGCTGACTTTGTATAAAATATACAAAAGGATGAAGGCTATTGCTTAACACATTGTAAGCTGCCCTGAGTCTCCGGAGAAGGGCGGCATATAAATCAAATTAAAAAAAAAAAAAAAAGTAACAGGCAGCAGAGAGAAAGCAGAGCTGCTTAACTCATTCTTTGCATCGGCCTTCAAGCAAAAAGAAACAATATTGATTGGTCAATATTGGAAAAGGGTTGATGTTCAAGAATGGACTTTGAAGATGGCCAGTTTTGCAGAAATGGCGAAGATATCAGCATACTTAAAAGACCGGACTCAAGAGAGTTATGTATGGGAGTGGAAGAATTGGATAGATTATGTGCAGAATAAATACCAAACCAGGAAGTACCAGATAGTTTTTAGCTAAATGTTGTGTAGAAATGTATAGTTTATAAGGGGCGAAATAGTTTATTGTGATGTAAAAATTTATAGTCCACAGGGAGGGGAATAGAGGGGTGGTAAAGTATGACATAATATAATATGGATGGATTTCACCTTGGGGAAGTCATGGGGAGGGAGGGTTTGGGGGGGTTGGGGAGGGATGGGGGGGGAAATGGGGGAAAATTTGTTGTTTGTAAAACTTTTCCAATAAAAAAAGCAAAAAGAAACAATAATCCAACCTACCAAAAACATAACTGTAAAAGACAGACTAGAAATAAAAATTAAAATAAACAAAAAAAAATGGTAAGAGAACACTTGTCTGATCTTGATGAATATAAATCACTGGAACTTGATGGATTACATCCTAGAGTTCTGAAGGAGTTAGTAGACATCATCTCAGAACCACTGTACCACATCTTCCAAAAATCCTGGAGCACTGGGGAATTACCAGAGGACTGGAAAAGACCTGATGTGGGTCTCATCTTCAAAAAAGAGGGAAAAAACAAACCCAGGAAACTACAGCCTAACATCAATACCAGGGAAGATACTGGAAAAGATAATAAAAAAACAGATCTGCCAACATCTAGAAACGAGTAAAGTAATGACTAGAAGTCAACATGGGTTTGTTAAAAACAGATTATGCCAAACCAATCTGATTTCATTCTTCAACATAGTGCCTAAATTAGTAAACCAGCAAAATACTGTGGACATAATATACTGTACTTAGACTTCAGTAAGGCATTCGACAAAGTAGACCGCAACCTACTTCTTGGTAAGCTAGAAAAAAGTGGGATAGATAACATCACCATCAGATGGATTTGTAACTGGCTGACAAACTGTACTCAACAAGTAGTCCTTAATGATGTTGTAGAAATGAAAGGCTGAAACACATTCCTGGGTCAGACAGATTCATTTATTTGCGCAAAGGTTCAGTGCAATGTTTGGTTCTAGCAAATCTGAACAAAGACGAATTATGATTTCATGATTTAAATATGTTTTCAAGACAAAGAGTTCTATGAGCCCTTCCGGCTTCCATATATGGTTACATTAAAAATACATTATACTTACATTACACTTTACTAATTACCAAACCATTACATACTAGTTAATGAAATTATTGTGGCTACACATTTTCACTACTCCATCAATTACTAATTATTAAGCTATTACAACTTTTACTAACTCATCACTTTATAGTTTACAATTGTCCTTTAAGTGCTGTAATGTTTAAATGCAGAAATTATGGCTATACTTTAAACAATAAGTAACCTTCTGTCTCCCATGTATATCCGTTCAGATGTTCCCATATATCTGAATTTCCGTAGTTTCTGATTCTATTAAGAAGATGTATAGAATCAGTGTGTTTGACACAGGGCCATAGGTCAAGTAATTATGGGGACATCCATGAACTAATTGCTCAGCTTCTTTTCTTTATCTGAGTCAGTCATTCACCAGAACCCCACTCTTAGCTTTCCTGATGGATGACAGCTGGGCCTCATCAGAAGATATATTTACCAATAATGGAGTTTAGCTGCCTCTAACAAGCACGTGAATAGAGAGGTTCTCTCAAAGTTTATTCAGAGTTCATAGATTTGATCTGACTTTATGTACCTGACTTGGAATGATTATTTCTTTTATTCACCTTATTTGCTACTAATTACCTCATTTCTACCTCAATGATACTACATCTAGATGGAGGGAAGTAAGCAGTAGGTTCTGTCCTAGGCCCGGTACTCTTCAATATCTTCATAAATGACTTAGATGAGGGAATAGAAGGGGATCTTACCAAATGCAGATGATACTAAGCTGGCATAGGCAACACATTAGATGATAGACTCAGGATCCAGATGGATCTGGACAGACTTAAACACTGGGACCTATCTAACAACCTGAAATTCAATGTAGAGAAAAGCAAAGTCTTACACTTAGGCAAGAAAAACCAAAAGCACACATATAGACTGGGTGGAACCAGACTTAATAGCAGGAACTGTGAGAGGGATGAATCAATTAAATATGAGCCAACAGTGTGCAGCGGCAGCCAAAAAAGCCAATGCAATCCTAAATTGCATTAACAGAGAGATACAATCAAGATCAAGGGAAGTACTAATATCACTCTATAAAGCCTTAGTAAGACCAAACCTAGAACGCTGCATCCAGTTTTGGTCACCACACTATCAAAAAGATGTTGAGACTCTAGAAAGAATGCAGAGAAGAGCAACCAAGATGATTAGAGGACTGGAGGCTAAAACATACAATGAACGGATGCAGGAACTGGGCATGGCTAGTCTAGTGAAGTGAAGGACCAGGGGAGACATGATAGCAGTCTTCCAATATTTGAGGGGCTGCCCCAGAGAGGAGGGGGTCAACCTATTTTCCAAAGCACCTGAAGGCCAGACAAGGACTAATGGATGGAAGCTGATCAAGGAGAGATTCAACCTAGAAATAAGGAGGGATTTTTTGACAGTGACAACAATCAACCAGTGGAGCAGAAGTTGCCTTCGGATGTTGTGGGAGCTTCATCACTGGAAGCTTTCAAGAAGAGACTGGACTGCCATTTGTCAGAAATGGCGTAGGCTCTCCTGCTTGAGCAGGGGGTTGGACTAGAACCGTGATGGCGAATCTATAGCACGCGTGCCACAGGTGGCATGCAGAGCCATATCTGTGGGCACGCAAGCGTTGCCTTAGCTCAGCTCCAGCGCGCATGCGCGCCCCAGTCACATGATTTTCAGGCGTTCTGGGCCCACCGGAAGTCAGAAAATGGGCAGTTTCCGGCCTCTGGAGGGCCTCCAGGGGGTGGGGAAGGCTGTTTTTGCCCTCCCCAGGCTCCTAGAAAGCCTCTGGAGCCTGGGGAGGGTGAAAAATGGGCCTTCCGGTCCCACCATAAGTCAGAAAACGGGCCATTTCTGGACTCCGGGGGGGTGGGGAAGGCTGTTTTTGCCCTCCCCAGGCTCCAAGAAAGCCTCTGGAGCCAGGGGAAGGCAAAAAAACAGGCCTACCAGGCCCACTGTGCCATCAGGTGCTAAAAGTGAGGGGAGCGCGGGGGGGGCGCATTGAATTATGGGTGTGGGCATACGACGGCAAATAGGTTAGCCATCACTGGACTAGAAGACCTCCAAGGTCCCTTCCAGCTCTATTCTGATTCTTTGCTCTGCTCCTTCAGGAAGACAAGCAGTTGGGAAGGACAGCCTATGCGTTGGTGTTTGTGAGTTCACTCAGACTTTTTCCTAGAAGTGCGGCTGTGATTACCGCAGTCATAGGCTGCTCTTTTATTACTCCCGTCACCATCTCCAACTCAGACGTCGTTTAGAAGCTCCAACTGTTCCTTTGGAAAGGAACAATTGAGAAATCAGAGTGCTTCATATCGACATAAGTCCCTCTGAAACTGCAGGAAGAGTTGGAGAACCTGGCCTTCTTTTGCAGATCCGGTTGTTCTACATTGTTGTGATGGACAAAGCCATTGCACAGCACAGTTTGGATGGCAGAAAAAGCTTTGCTTTCAGGCACAATAGGTCAACTGAGGCCCTTTGTGCAGAGGGGATGTGCTAATTCAGATAGTCTTGTGGAGAGAAAAACACAAATCAAACTACCTTTCCTTCACAGGTCCTGTTGTATTGTAGGAAGTTAGCACCCACCCCTTCCTTAGAAGAATGAAATATTTTAGGAAATATTAAAAAGGCAGAATATTATGTTTCCCTGTATGAGAAATGGAGAAGCATGTTTTAAAGACGAAGCAGCTCCCACCTTCCTGCCCTCCCCAACCTTTGTCAATGGACCATCATCTGCAACACAATAGGACCCATCTAGCAACAGAAACTAACACAATAGGACCCATCTAGCAACAGAAACTCAGCACCTGGCACCTGGGAAGATTACATCAGCCAGCAAGGCTAGCTAAGACCCCCGCCCCCTGGGAGTCTGACAACCAATCAGGATACTCTTTCGGGGCCCCAGGAAGTTCAAAGCCAGAGAGAGCATAAAACCTGGAAACTCGCTGTATCTGCCCCCTTTTTTCTGTTCAGGAACTCAAGCCATGTGATCCTGTCCACCATTAAACCATCTTTCCAAGCAGTCTCCATGTTTCCAGTGTCTTTTCCCCCACTTGGAGTTGAACCCAGAAGGATATTTCTTCCTACAGTATGAACCCCAAATTGCAAACTCTGGAACTGTGCCCCTTTTTGTCATGTTATTTTGTCATGGTCATGTCGGGTACATTGGAGATGGTGACCCTTTGAGAGCTGGAAGCAATGAAATTTTATTTCAATGTATGCCGATTAGGGTACATTCAAAATGACAATAAAGTTATTGTTCTTTTTTTTTTTTTAATGAAATTTTATTGAGTAAAGAATATATTACATTTCAAACTCTACGGTACGGTAATGTGTAGTCATCTTGTATATTTACATATATGGAATCTAATCAATTATCTAGGTATTATACAGTTTATACATAAGCCTTGTAAGATTAAACACATAATACAACAATAATATATAGATTAATTAATGATTATACATTGTCCTAATGAGAGTTAACTTTTGCATTTATTTTTCAACCACCTATACCACAGATCCCAGATCGTATAGAATTCTGAGTCTTCCTTTCCATTTAAAACATACGTTAATCTGCACATTTCTGCACAGTCCAATACTTGACAATAAAGTTATTGTTCTATTCTAAACTGTGATGGGTCCTTGATGGTCTCTGAGCTTGCTTGTTTTCTTGCAGGCATTTCATTACCCAAATTCAGTAACATCAGTGCAAACTCCTTATCAGCACTGATGATGTTACCTAGTTGGGTCATGAAATGTCTGCAAGAAAACAAGCAAGCTCAGAGACCACCGAGGACCCCTCATGTCAACCCCAAGCTACAAATATTCCTCCCTATTAGCATTGTAGACTATGCTTGGCAGCTCATATTTGAGACATGGGCTCTCTGTAAAGCTGATGTCGATGAATTAAATCGAATTAAATGAATTTTGAAGTGTTCTCAACATAAGCCTGATCGGCTTTAAAAGCTTCTCTGGAGGATTTATAGCTCACTGATTCAGAACACCTGACCTAGAGGTACTATCCTTCATTCTCGGTGGAATTAAAGAGGCATACTCTGGATTTTAACCAGCTCATCAGATGCTTTAGGTTATTGTTTCTCAACGTAGATGGGGATAGATGGGGAACTCATCAAATTTGCAGATGACACCAAGCTGGCAGGAATAGCCAACACTCCAGAAGATAAGCTCAAGATACAGATGGATCTTGACAGACTTGAACATTGGGCACTATCTAACAAAATGAAATTCAATGGTGAAAAAAGCAAGGTTCTACATTTAGGCAAGAAAAACAAAATGCACAGGTACCATATATGTGGTACCTCGCTCAATAGTAGTAACTGTGAGAGGGATCTTGGAGTCCTACTAGACAACCATTTAGATATGAGCCAGCTGTGTTGCAGCAGCTGCCAAAAAAGCCAACACAGTTCTGGGCTGCATAAACAGAGGGATTGAATCAAGATCACGTAAAGTGATCATACCACTTTATAATGCCTTGGTAAGGCCACACTTGGAATATTGCATTCAGTTTTGGTCGCCACGATGTAAAAAAGATGTGGAGACTCTAGAAAGGGTGTAAAGAAGAGCAAGAAAGATGATGAGGGGACTGGAGGCTAAAACATATGAAGAACGGTTGCAGGAACTGGGTATGTCTAGTTTAATGAAAAGAAGGACTAGGGGAGACATGATAGGAGTGTTCCAATATCTCAGGGGTTGCCACAAAGAAGAAGGAGTCAAACTATTCTCCAAAGCACCTGAGGGCAGGACAAGAAGCAATGGATGGAAACTAATCAAGGAGAGAAGCAACCTAGAACTAAGGAGAAATTTCCTGACAGTTAGAACAATTAATAAGCGGAACAACTTGCCTGCAGAAGTTGTGAATGCCCCAACACTGGAAATTTTTAAGAAGGTGTTGGATAACTATTTCTCTGAAGTGGTGTAGGGCTTCCTGCCTGGGCAGGGGGTTGGACTAGAAGACCTCCAAGGTCCCTTCCAACTCCGTTATTCTATTCTATTCTATAACTTTGGTGACTCGAAGAGGTGTGAACTTCAACTCCTTCCCAGAATTCTGGGAATAACAGAGTTGGAAGGGACCTTGGAGGTCTTCTAGTCCAACCCCCTGCTCAGGCAGGAAACCCCATATACTATTTTAGACAAATGGTTGTCCAGTCTCTTCTTAAACATTTCCAGTATTGGACCATTTACAACTTCTGGAGGGAAGTCAGTTCACTGACTGATTGTTCCAACTGTCAGGAAATTTCTCCTTAGTTCTAGATTGCTTCTTCCCTTGATTAGTTTCCATCCGTTGCTTCTTGTCCTGCCTTCTGGTGCTTTGGAGAATAGCTAGACCCCCTCTTCTTTGGGGCAGCCCCTGAGATATTGGAAGACTGCTGTGATGTCTCCCCTGGTCCTTCTTTTCACTAGACTAGCCATGCCCTGTTCCTGTAACTGTTCTTCGTATGTTTTAGCCTCTAGCCCCCTAACCATCTTTATTCTTCTCTGCACTCTTTCCAGAATCTCAACATCTTTTTTTATATCTTGGTGATCAAAACTAGATACAGTATTCAGAAGAGAACAGAATAGAGTAACAGAGTTGGGAGGGACCTTGCAGGTCATCTAGTCCAACATCCCACCTGCCCAAGCTAGAGACCCTACACCATTTCTGACAAATGGCAGCCCAATCTCTTCCTGAAAGTCTCCAGTGATGAAGCTCCCACAACTTCCGAAGGCAACTTCTGTTCCATTGGTTGATTGTCCTCACTGTCAGAAAATTCCTCCTTATTTCCAGGTTGAATCTCTCGTTGATCAGCTTCCATCCATTAGTCCTTGTCTGGCCTTCAGGTGCTTTGGAAAATAGTTCAACCCCCTCCTCTCTGTGACAGCCCCTCAAATACTGGAATACTGCTATCATGTCACCCCTGGTCCTTCTCTTCTCTAGACTAGCCATACCCAGTTCCTGTAACCATTCTTCATATGTTTTAGTCTCCAGTCTCCTAATCCTCTTGGTTGCTCTTCTCTGCACTTTTTCTAGAGTCTCAACATCTTTTTTACAGTGTGGTGACCAAAACTTGATGCAGAATTCTAGGTGTGGTCTTACTAGGGCTTTATAGAGTGGTATTAGTACCTCACTTGATCTTGATTGTATCCCTCTGTTCAGTGGTGGGTTCCTCCCGGTTCGGTCCGGTTCGGCCGAGCTGGTAGCGGTGACGATATGACGTCACCGAACCGGTTCTCCCCCCTGCCCTCCCACCCCCCCACGTTATTCTTACCTTTTATTTGGTCCCACCCCCAATCTATTGCTGCCTCCTGAGTCCCAGCTGATGACTAGAGGGAAAAAAAACTGTTTAAACTCTTGCCGCGGGGCTTCAAAGGGCTGCCCTACAGCTGATCAGTGTTAAAAGCAAACAAATGAGTTGGGTCATAAGTGCGAGGACTGGTCGTAAGTGCGAGGACATTCCAGAAATGACTCTGACCAGTTGGCCACGCCCACCTAGTCACACGACCTCCAAGCCACACCCACAAAATAAGCCACGCCCACAGAACCGGTAGTAAAAAAAATTAGAACCCACCCCTGTCTCTGTTAATGCAGCTTAGGATTCCATTGGCTTTTTTGGCTGCCGCTGCACACTGTTGGCTCATATTTAGCTGGTTGTTCACTAAGACTCCAAGTTCCCTCTCACAGTTGCTGCTATTAAGCCTGGTTTCCCCCAGTTTATATGTGTGCTTTTGGTTTTTCTTACCTCAGTGTAAGACTCTATTTTTCTCTACACTGAATTCCATGTTGTTAGATAGGGCCCAGGATTCCAGTCTGTCCAGATCCATCTGGATCCTGAGTCTATCATCTAATGTGTTGCCTATGCCAGCTTAGTATCATCTGCATTTGGTAAGATCCCCTTCTATTCCCTCATCTAAGTCGTTTATGAAGATATTGAAGAGTACCGGGCCTGTACCCCACTTCTTACTTCCCTCCATGTAGACATAGACTCATTAAGGACTACTCATTGAGTTTGGTTTGTCAGCCACTTACAAATCCATCTGGTGGTGATGCTGTCTATCCCACTTTTTTCTAGCTTACAAAGAAGTAGATGCTGGTCTACTTTGTCGAATGCCTTGCTGAAGTCTAAGTGTATTATGTCCACAGTATTTCGCTGGTCTACTAATTTAGTCTCTATGTTGAAGGATGAAATAAGATTGGTTTGGCATGACTTGTTTTTGACAAACCCATGCTGACTGCTAGTTATTACTTTACTCATTTCCAATATGCTTTGATTTTGTCAACACAATAGACCTTGATGATTGCAACCGAACATATTTAATCGCACAAATGAAGGGAATTTGTTAGGCTAATGTTGCAGGATCCAATCTGGGTTGATCGTTGGGATTAGAGGTGCTGTTCTCTGTGTGATATTTATATGGTGCATGTTGTAATGTGGCTTTTTAGATGTTTGGGGTGTATTGATGGCTGGCTTTTAAATAATTGGCTGTCATTTGCTTGTGTTGCCCAGCCTTTGCCTTTTAAGTACTTGATAGGCTGGTGGTAAATCAGCCCTCCTGTTGACCGTCGAGAGCAGGGGTGAAATCCAGCAGATTCTTACAGGTTCCGGAGAACTGGTAGCGGAAATTTTGAGCAGTTCAGAGAAGCGGTAGCGGAAATTTTGAGTAGTTCAGAAAACTGGCAAATGCCACCTCTGGCTGGCCCCAGAGTGAGGTGGGAATGGAGATTTTGCAATATCCTTCTCCCAGGAGTGGGGAGGGAATGGGGATTTTGCAGTATCCTTTCCCTGGAGTGGGGTGGGAATGGGCATTTTGCAGTATCCATCTCCTGCCACACCACCAAGCCACACCCACAGAACCGGTAGTAAGACAATTTGGATTTCATCACTGGTCGAGAAGGTCCGTTTCCTAGGCTTCAATCACTTCCCTGGCTGTTTTTGTGCCTGCTCGGCCAACAATCTTAGTAGATTGAAAGATGGAATGTGCGTTCATTGCAGTGTGAGGCTACAATGAGTTCGAGTCTCTTCGTCGGACTGCTCGAGGACTTATTGGCAGCCTCACGCTACAATGAACAAAGACATACCGTATTTTTCGGAGTATAAAACGCACCTACCTTTTTTGGTTGTTTTTTTTATTTTTATTTTTATTTTTTAGACAAACACACATACAAACATACAATGTATTTTCTTTGAACAGAGTATTTGGCTGGTTCACAAATTTAAACAGTGTTTAATCATTTCAATTAAATTTACAATTTCTATATTTCCTTTTTGCCATATTTATTCCTCATCTATTTTTTTTAAAAAACCAATATTACCCTTCATCCTCATCTCTAATCTTAATCAAATTCATTTTTCCCCTTCTAGTCTATAATATACCCCTTCCCATTGTCATCTATTTTTATATCCATCCTCACATTGTTTAATTATGTAATTATGTAATACAGTTGTTTAATACAAATTCAACATTTTAATATAAATCAATTAGTTATAAAACTATCTTTTTTGTATATTAATCAATATGAACATGAATATTCCTATTATTTCCATGCAATCCATTCTTACAAATCAATTAATTATATTTACCAATAATAATAAACCAAATAATTTCCCCTCTTATGTTACTCATTTTCACATCTTAAACTCTCCCAATAACCCACATAGTTTTGCCCATATAATCCTCCAAATCACAATTTAATCATTTCTACTTTCATCACAACATATAATTGAAAATATTTCAATCATTACAATTTCCCTAATTAAATTTAAAAATGTTCTAGCTGTTATCCAAGCTACAATTTAATCCTTTTTTACTTTCACCACCATATACCATTAAAGATATTTCAATTGTTAGTTTATACTTATTCTTATTTCTAAAAAAAAGAAAAAAAGAAAAACTTATCATTGTCAAGATTTCAAAAATACAAAGACAAATATTCCAATTATTATTCATTTCATTTTTACAATCATGATTTCCCATTTATTTCTTACTACTATTCATGTTTCAATTTTAAATATGTATAACATTTTTCTCTTCATTTCTTTTTCTCCCTTCCCATTTTTATTTTTGCCTTTTTTATTCTCCTTTTTTTCTTTTGTGTTTAAAATCTTGAACTCTCCTCTTTTGCCCTAAATTTCCCATTGTTTGTACCTACCTTTTTTGGTGAGGAAAAAGAAGAAAAAGAAATCTCCCTGTGTCTCTGCCTAATTTTGCCTCGCTGCAGCAAACAGCAAACAGCAAACAGCTTACTTTACTTTCAGTTTCGTTTTCAGTGTAGCTTGATTAGCACAAGGAAAAAAAAATCTGCTCCAGCAATTTAGCTCTTTGCAGCAAGCAGCAGAGCCCTGAGCAAAACAGCTGAGAGCAAATCAGCTGAGAGTCGGAAGGTGATCTAATCAACTAATTAATCAGCTAATTAATCTATCCTGAAGCTGAAAGGAGCTGTTTTTTCTTGCTGTTTGCTTGCAAGGAGGTAACTGCTGCGAGGCACAGGCCAAAGGGTGGGGGCCAGTGGGTGGGCAGGGCTACATTTGGTGTATAACACACACCTAAATTTTCACCCCCTTTTTGGGGGTAAAAAGGTGCGTCTTATACTCCGAAAAATATGGTACATTCAATTTTGCAGCTACTAAGACTGTTGGGCGAGCAGGCACAAAAACAGGGAAGTGTCTGTTTCCCGTCTGAATGGGCCCATCGTCAGTCAACAGGAGTGCTGATTTACCACCAGCCTATCAATTACTTAGAAGGCAAGGACTAGGCAACACAAGGAAACACCAGCCAACGACTTAAAAGCCGGCCATCAACACACCCCAATCAACATCTAAAAAGCCATACACAACAGGCACTATACATACCACAGAGAACAGCACACATTCTGCTAGAGAGAAGTTCCCTTCTGAAGATGGGCTCCAGCATGAGCCTGAAAGCTCGGAAGACAAAACCTCACATCAACCTCTCTATAGGGAATGTTGCAACAGTTCTGTTTCCCAGGCTTCAATCACTTCCCTGGCTGTTTTTGTTCCTGCTCAGCCAACAATCTTAGTAGATTGAAAAATGGAATGTGTGTTCATTGCAGTGTGAGGCTACCAATGAGTTCGAGTCTCTTCGTCGGACTGCTCGAGGACTTATTGGCAGCCTCACACTACAATGAACAAGGACATACACTCACGTCCCGATGGAGGACCCAGATTGGATCCTGCACCATTAACCCCAGTCTCCCAACCGGGCCTAAAACTCAACTGGCAGTTCAAGCTGATTGCTTGAAAAATATGTGAACTGGATGCCTTTGCAGGGAATGTTGCAAACAGCTCCGATTGCAGAACTGTGTTGCAGAAACTTTGGATTCAAGTTCTAACCACAATTTTACCCAACTTGCATTCCTATGAAATTGGAGTTTGGAAACACAGTAAAGATTAAGACACTGTCCCAGGCTTTATTCTAGGAATAATGTCGACAACAAATGACCCAACAACAAATCTAATTAAATCTCCTTTTGGCATCAGATCTAAACTTTAATCAGGCGTACAGCCTTCCATTTTGTCGTTCAGTCCGCAGAATATGGCAGCATCTGGTAGAAACCATGATGGCGATGTCCGTCTTGATGTCCTTTCTCAAATGATGTAATGGTTTGTATCAGCCTTTGTGTAATGAAATCGTGATGCGCGTAGGACTACTTGATTCTCCTACACCCCTAGCCCCCAGGATACTCATGACAACATTAGATACAATTATGAATAACATCTCTTTGGCTTTATTCAGAAGAACAGGCGGTCCAGATGTTTCTGAAGATGGGCTATCAGCAGATCTGAAGAACCTTCTAGTTGTTTTTGCTATTGTCCTCGACCTCATTCTTTAGTCTTTCTCTGTTGATTTGGTTGCTTTTCAGCCAGAAGTGGACATCTTCAGGGATTTCAGGAGATTCCACCTGCAATTAAATCCCACAATTAAATCTCACAAATTAAACAGCGAAGGAAGCTAGAGGACCTAAACAGGAGGTGTGCAAAATTTGAGTCCGGGTGTCTCTCACTATTTGGGGGAAACGCCCGTCTTTTCCATAGAATTAACTGCTACTTCATGTTCGTTCTGGTGATAGCTTTTCTTTCTGTTCGCTGTACTGATGGCTCATTTGCCATAGGGCTCTTTGCTGTAAAAATGCAAGCTTATGGCATGAACTCAGAAGGAAGGGAGGAGATGCGTGTTTGCAAGGCCTACATAACAAAGATGACGGAAAAGGGAGTGTGGACAGGTGGGGCCCCTTTCAATGTCAGGCACATCATACAAGACATATGATATACAAGACACTTTTCAACTTGCCAATGAACTGTTGGTGGGGAGGGAAAGGGGAAACCAAATGCTGAGAATGTGTGCGTGGACTTTGAGAGCCTGGCAACCATCAAGGTCACCACTCCTATCCTATCCTATCCTATCCTATCCTATCCTATCCTATCCTATCCTATCCTATCCTATCCTATCCTATCCTATCCTATCCTATCCTATTCCATTCCATTCCTTGCTACTCTACTCTACTCTACTCTACTCTACTCTACTCTACTCTACTCTACTCTACTCTACTCTACTCTACTCTACTCTACTCTACGGATATTGTTTGGAAGAACAGAAGCCAAGTAGAGGCATTTAAAAACAGTTTTTATCCCTTCCTTTCACTATAGAGAGGACATTGGGTTGGTAATCAACCACCAAGTTCTTAATATGGGTAATCCTCAACCCTTTGACTGCTCGCCAGTGGTGAAATCCAATTTTTTTTACTACTAGTTCTGTGGGTGTGGCTTGGTGGGCATGGCTTGGTGGGCATGGCAGGGGAAGGATACTGCAAAATCTCCATTCCCACTCCACTCCAGGGGAAGGATACTGCAAAATCTCCATTCCCACCCCACTCCTGGGGGAAGAATATTGCAAAATCTCCATTCCCACCCCAGTCTGAGGCCAGCCAGAGGTGGCATTTTCTGGTTCTCCAAACTACTCAAAATTTCCACTACCGGTTCTCCGGAATCTGTCAGAACTTGCTGGATTTCACCCCTGCTGCTCACTTAGCAACCCAGTTCAAAGTTATAATGGACCCGAAAAAGGGAACTTCTGTCCCATATACAAATTTCTGATGGTAACCCCTTCCGGTGGTCATGTGATCTCACTTTGGGAGCTCAGCAATACAACCACGATTATGGCCATTTTCAGCATCCTATGGTTATACAACGGGTCCACTTAACAACTGTGGCATTTGCTTAATGACCACTGGAAAAAATGTTCGTAAAATCGGTTTGGTTACCAACCTTTTTTACAACTTATGAGCATAATGGGCAGGCTCCATTATGGTTGTAGCCTGAGGAGTCCCATTCTAAGATTTAAATACAGAATATGGTTTAAAACTACCAAAGGGGGGGGGGAGGAGGAGGAGGAGGAGAAGGAGGAGGAGGAGAAGGAGAAGAAGAAGGAGATGGAGAAGGAGAAGAAGAAGAAGAAGAAGAAGGAGGAGGAGGAGGAGGAGGAGGAGGAGATGGAGATGGAGATGGAGGAGGAGAAGGAGGAGGAGGAGGAGGAGGAGGAGGAGATGGAGAAGAAGAAGAAGAAGAAGAAGAAGAAGAAGAAGAAGAAGAAGAAGAAGGAGATCTATCATCTGTCCATTTGCTTCACTGTCTGTCTCTATTGATCTATCATCTATCCATCCATCTGTCTATCCATCTGCCTGCCTGTCTATCTGTCTGTCTGTCTATTTATCTATCATCTATTAATCATCTACTGTATATATCTATCTATCCATCTGCATTGTCTGTCTCTATTGATTTTCCATCTATCTGTCTATCCATCTGCCTCTCTATTTACTCTATCATATCATATCATATCATATCATATCATATCATATCTATCTATCTATCTATCTATCTATCTATCTATCTATCTATCTATCTATCTATCTATCTGCTTCACTGTCTCTGATGATCTATCATCTAGCCATTTGTCTATCCATCTGCCTATGTCTGTATCTCTCTCACCTGTCTGTCTGTCTGTCTGTCTGTCTGTCTGCCTGCCTGCCTGCCTGCCTGCCTGCCTGCCTGCCTGCCTGCCTGCCTACCTACCTACCTACCTACCTACCTACCTACCTACCTACCTACCTACCTATCTATCTATCTATCTATCTATCTATCTATCTATCTATCTATCTATCTATCTATCTATCTACCTATCTACTGATCTACCTATCTACCTATCTCTTTATCTATCATCTATCATTTATCACCTATCTCTCTCATCTATCTTTTATCTCTCATCTATCAACCTATCTTAATTCATTGCAAGACTCACAATGAAAAATTAAACAAAATTAAATTAAATTTATCAAGGCCAAAAGTCAACATAAAGCTTTTGCTTAAGATGAGTGAAAAAAATGTATTATGCAAAGACTAAGTGATAAATAATTTTATACACAGGGAGTTTAGAATATTTTGCATAATGAGGTTTGAGAAATATACTTGTAGTTGGAGTGCCTTTTCCCAGGCACGATTCAGGGCAACAGAAAAATTTGCACTGCAATCTACTGTCTTTATGTTCTTCTTTTAAGGCGATAAAAACATTCTCAGGAGGATTCATACGGTACCGTACTTTATGGGCAGAGGTGGGTTTTGTATAATTTTACCACCGGTTCGCCGTGCACCGAAAATGTGAGCAAATGTGAGTGTCGCACACCGAAAATGTGAGCTTTGCTCATGCACGCAGCTTGTATGCATGCACACAGCTTAGAAAATGTGGCTAAACAGAACGGCATAGCCCTAGTAGTGGCCACTACCAATTCGCCCGAACTGGTCTGAACCAGCTGAATGCCACCACGGTTAATGGGTTAGCTATTCTGTATACTATTAAATCTCTTGCTCTTGTAACCTTTAATTGGGCAAAATGATGCACTATAAAGCGGCAATTTTTAAACCAAGGGACCTCAACCCTAATATGCAGAATGCATCCAAAATCTGGGCTATTTTGAAGGCATTTCTGAAAATATCCCAGTTCCCCCCCCCCCCAGTATATTAGGATATTAGAAGTGGTATAATTGAAGTTCTGTCTGTGTTGAAGGCATGAAGGATTGCGGTAAGGAAATATTTTTGCACTGATGACCCAATGAATCATGAAGTGGCCTTTTTAGAGATGGCATAAAAATGTCTAGATACAAAATCACAGTTTCCACAGAGAACCTCAGATCGTATCAGCTGGCTGTTTTATTTATTTATTGTTTTTTAAATCCTCAAAAGCTTTCCTAATATACAGCTGGAATCTGCTTTGAAGAATGGGAGAGAAAGTCTGACCCATGAGAAAAATCAAGAAATGGTTTATGTCCCCCCTTTTTTTCCCCCTCTCCCTCCCCCTCCCTAACCCCCCTCCCCACCCCACCCCCCCGTGACTTCTTCATAACAAAAAAAAAACCTAATTCATAACAGATTACTTACTCCCTCCTCTAGATATTGACCTTTACTTACTAAAAATATTATTAATATTATAACATCCCCCTTTATCCATACATATCAAAAAAGAGAAAAGAAAGGGGAAAAAAAAGACATTATACTATGACATTATAAAATAACTTCTCCACTTTAAAACTATACGATAAGTCCTACTTTAACATTTAATCTTCTATATATATTAAAAATTTGTATTTGAAAACTTTTTCAATTAAAAAAAAAAAAAAAAGAAATGGTTTATGTCCTACCACCAATAGCCTCCCACCGGCCGGTACGCTCCCATAGAGAGGGGCTCCTCCGGGTGCCGTCAGCCAAACAATGTCGACTGGCGGCCCCCAGGGGGAGAGCCTTCTCTGTGGGGGCACCTACTATCTGGAACAAGCTCCCCCCGGAGATACGGAGGATCCCGGACCTGCGCACTTTCCGCCGTGCTCTCAAGACCTTTTTATTCCATCAAGCCGGCCTGGTCTAAATCTTTCCCCTTTAAAATGTAAATTTTAATTTGTTTTTAAAATTATTGGGTGTTTTAAATTTGTCTCGGCCAAATTGTTTAATTCGGTTTTATTCTGTTTTTAAATTTTGTATTTATGTGTTTTATTCTGTGGCTGTTCACCGCCCTGAGTCCTTGGGGAGTTAGGGCGGTATACAAATCCAATAAATGAAATGATGAAACGATGTCCTCATTTATGAAAGTGAATTTCAGTCAGGACAGCCTAAAAATCATATAGCCCTTAGGTTATAGACAGCTGCATTGCGTGGCTCTTCTGATTAAGTCCATGATTCTTCTTGCACATAATGACACAAAGATCAGGGAGAAGAGGACTTGGAAAATGAGATTCATAGCAGCAGCCCTCCTCGCTGAAGAATATCTTAGCTTCTCTCTCTCTTTCTCCCCTCTCTCTCTCCCTCTCTCTCCCTCTCTCTCCCCTCTCTCTCCCCTCTCTCCCCTCTCTCCTTTTTCCTCCGTCCTCTCCCTTCTTTCTCTCCTTTCTCCCCTTTCCCTCCCGTCTCTCCCCCTCTCTCTTCTCTCTCCTCTCTCTCCTTTCTCCTCCGTCCTCTCCCTCTCCTCTCTCCCTCCCTTCTCATTTCTCCTCTCTCCCCATCTCTCTTCCCTCTCCCTTTTCTTTCCCTTCTCCCCTCTCTCTCCCCTCTCTCTCCTCTCTTTTCTCTCCTCTCCCCTCTCTTCTCTCTCTCCCTTCTCCTCCGTCCTCTCCCTCTCTCTCCTCTCTCCCTCCCTTGTCATTTTTCCTCTCCCCATCTCTCCTTCCCCCTCTCTCCCCCTCTCCCTTTTCTTTCCCTTCTTCCCTCTCTCTCCCCTCTGTCCCCTCTCTTTTCTCTCCTCTCTCCTCTCTCTCCCTTCTCCTCTGTCCTCTCCCTCTCTCTCCTCTCTCCCTCCCTTGTCATTTCTCCTCTCTCCCATCTCTCCCCCTCTCTCTTCCCTCTCCCTTTTCTTTCCCTTCTCCCCTCTCTTTCCCCCCTCTCTCCTCTCTGTCCCCTCTGTCCCCTCTCTCCTCTCTCTCTCTTCTCCTCTCTCCTCTCCCTCTTTCTTCCCCCTCCCTTCTCATTTCTCCTCTCCCCATCTCTCCTTCCCCCTCTCTCTCCCCTCTCTCCCCCTCTCTATCCCCTCTGCCCCCTCTTCCCTTCTCTCCCTCTCTCCCCTCCTCTATCTTCTCTCTCCCCCTCTCTTCTCTCCTCTCCCTTACATACCTTCTCTCTCTCCCCCCTCTCCTCTCTCTCTCTCTCTCACACACACTCCTCTCTCCTCTTATTCTCTCTCTCTCCCTCCTCCCTTTTTTCTCTCCCCTCTCCTCCCTCTCTCTTCTTCCCTCCCTCTTTCCCCTCCCCTTTATCTTTTAGGAAGCAGTTGAAAACTTCCTTCTGTTGGGAAACCAGTTTGGAAGACAGAAGCAGCATTTCTTTTAAACGTTAATGTTTTCCACATTTTGGATTTGACGCCAGATTTCAACACCTTGTTCTTAGCTGCCGAAAAGTTGCTTGAGCAAACAGCATGCAAATGCTGCTTGCTCAATACCTATCTGACTACAAATAAGATACTCCTTTCCTTATGTCTGAGCCTTGATGGCCTCTCTCCTAGGCAAGGATTCTGCATTTGTCTCCGCCTTCCCCTTCTTTCTGTGTCAGCTCAGCCTCCATCAAGTTGGATTTGAAAGCTGCTTTGTTGCAGCTGCCTATCTCAACCAGGGTTAGATCCCAACCAGGTCTGATCGTTCCTGTATCCTCCTCCTCCTCCTCCTCCAAGGCAGGAAGAGACATGACCTTAGGAGCAGGGTTTTCGAGGGGCCAAGAGATGCCTATCTGAGTTGGAGGAAGCAGAATAAGAGACTGGAAAGGGTCCTTGGTCTTCTAGCCCAAACCCCTTGCTCGAGCAGGAGACTTCATACACGTAATGGTGAACCTATGGCACGCGTGCCAGAGCTGGCGCACAGAGACCTCTTTGTGGGCGTGCATGCCATCGCAGGCGGATCTTTTGGTTTCCGGCACCACTGACGCATGCATACCTGGTTTTGGGGTTTCTGGACTTTGGGTTTCCGGTGCACACATGTGCATCAGCTGCCTTGTCTTTGGGCTTCCGGCACTCTGGCAAACATGCGCGCGCACATGTTTCCGTTTGGGCACTCGGTGCCAAAAAGATCCTCCATCACTGCCCTATACCCTTTCAGACAAATGGCTGTCTAATCTCTTCTTAAAGACCTCCACTGTTGGAGCATTCAGAACTTCTGGTGGCAAGCTGTTCCACTGATCAATTGTTCTAACTATTAGGAAATTTCTCCTTTAGTTCTAAGTTAGATCCCTCCTAGAAGTGCTGGAATGTATTCACTATTTAGGAAGTGGAAGAAACTCCTGGTTCTTGACCAGTGGTGAAATCTAAAATTTGTTGCTATTGGTTCTGTGGTGTGGCTTGGTGGGGGGGTAATGTGACTGGGTGGGTGTAGCCATTTATTATTTTTTTTACTTTTAAAACCATTTTTTTCTACAACCTCTTCCGTGAAGAGGTTGTAAAAAAATGCTTTCAAAAGGCTCTCACGATCCCAGCTGAGTTGCCTGATCGGCAGAAACTTTTTTTTCTTTTAAATGCCTCTGACGATCCAAGCTGAGTTGCCTGATCGTCAGAGGCATTTAAAAGAAAAAAATAAAGCCTCTGATGATCCCAGCTGAGCCACACGATCATCAGAGGCTTTTTTTTTTTAACTTTTAAAAGCATTTTTTCGGCCGAAGAGGTTGTAGAAAAAATGCTTTTGAAAGTAAAAAAAAAAAGCCTCTGATGATTGTGCGGCTCAGCTGGGCATGGAGGGGAAGGGGGCGGGGATTTTTGCTACCGGTTCTCCGAACCACCCGCCTCCATCCCTACCGGATTGGGCGATCCGGTCCGAACCGGGAGCATTTCACCCCTGCTCTTGACCCTGGTCGAATTCTGTACAGGTGGATGGCCTGTATGATGGAAGTGTGCCCTGAGGTCAACAATCACACCCTTTGCGATAAGTTTGGAAGCCTTACCTGCCTCCCGTACAGAATCTGGAGGACTTCGCTTGGAGACATGCCACTCACGTGATGCCGGACCAGCACAACGGCACAGACAAACCCATCTTTGCAACTGAGAAATTGTTGCTCCAGGTAAAACGCGTGGTCATCCCAGCCTAACAAGCGTGTCCGGATGGCAAAGTGTTCCCACAGTTTCAAAGACCGTCGGAAACGCCAAGAGGAAGCCGTCATCATGGTGTTGGATTTACGGTTCCAGACGGTTTGCATGAGACCACAGCGGAACATGTACCCATAACGGCCGAAATCAGCCTCCCGGGCGTAACGCGCATTATTCATATGCCCCAGCGAGTCCAGATCAGCAGGCACAACCCAGCTGTACCTTACGTCTTCATCCAACGCTTTTGTTTGGGGGTCTGCATACCTCCAACGAAAGTACACGAAGAGGGCCCAAATTTGATACCAAGCATCCAGGAAGGCGAAGAAGATGGCGGCAACAAAAGCTGAAAGTGAGAATACTATCAGCACCGGCACCAACATATTGAAATATCAGTGGTCTGCCTGGAATATAGAGAGACGTAGTTCGAATCTTGAGTTGGAGTTGCAAGCTGAAGGTTCGCGAAGGAGAGAAGTTCCACAGACAGATATTTCTCTCTGATTCTTCTTCTTCTTCTTCTTCTTCTTCTTCTTCTTCTTCTTCTTCTTCTTCTTCTTCTTCTTCTTCTTCTTCTTCTTCTTCTTCTTCTTCTTCTTCTTCTTCTCCTCCTCCTCCAGCTTGGTCTTGTCTTTCTTCTGCCTTGAAGTGACCGCTCTATGCTTCTTCCGGGAGCTTTTTGAGTCTTTAGTGGACCTCATGTAGAACTCCGCCTTCAGCTTCAACGCTTCTTTGATGAAGCAAGAGGTTGGCTTAAGCCAACGAAGGATTGTAACATCTAATTACAACTGATAATTAATGGGTGGCAGAGAAGGCTACAAGGAATCTTCTGCTTACCTCATAGAATCCCAGGGTTGGAAGGGAGGTCTTCTCATCCAACTCTCTGCTCAGGGTAGCAGATCTTGTAACATCCCGGTCAAATGGTTGTCCACTCTATTTTTGAAAACTATTTTTGACAGGATAGTGGGGAATGGAAGGATCCTGTCACCATCCAATCAGAGCTGAAGAAGCTTCTTGGATGAGAAGCGAAACGTCTTCAAAAGGGGAAATAAACCCCCAAGAAAGTCCAGTTTCCTCCTGAAAAAATCACCTTTGGGACAAGCATGACCCGGATGACTAAGAATCTCTACAGTCTTTCAATGATGAAGCATCCACAATTCCAGGAGACAAGCTATTCTATGGGGTAATTGTTCTCACCGTCTGGAAATTTCTCCTTACTTCTAGATTGGATCTCTTCCACCTATTAATTTTGGTCCTGCCCTCTGCCATTTTGGAGAAGAAGTCAGTCCCCTCTTCTCTGTGACGGCCCCTCAAGTAACTGGAAGACAGTTACATGTCCTCTCTAAGCAATGGTGAAATCCAATTTTTTTTTTTTACTATCGGTTCTGTGGGCGTGGTGTGGCTTGGTGGGCGTGGCAGGGGAAGGATACTGCAAAATCTCCATTCCCTCCCCACTCCTGGAGGAAGGATTTTGCAAAATCTCCATTCCCACCCCATTCTGGGGCCAGCCAGAGGTGGTATTTGCCGGTTCTCCGAACTACTCAAAATTTCCGCTACCGGTTCTCCCAACTGCTCAAAATTTCTGCTACCAGTTCTCCAGAACCTGTCAGAACCTGCTGGATTTCAGAATCCCTGCCTCTAAGCCATCCCTACAATAGAGCAGGCATAGCTAGCTCCCTCAACCGTTCATCATATGATTTAGCTGCCTTTATGCAAACTTGGCTCAACATTTAGTCTTGAAGGCTGGTTTACCAGCAGTTCTGAACACTCCTTTCCGGAGAGGATTCAAAAACTAGAAGAAAGTGTAGGAAGTTAGCACCCACCCCTCTCCTCAAAGAATGAAATATTCCAGGAAATATTAAAAAAAAGGCAGAATATTATACCTCCCTGGATGAGAAATGGAGAAACATGTTTTTTAGGTGGGAAACAGACTCACTCTTAATAGCCCCTGCATCCTCAATAGCCCACAGTAGATGTCAGCACTTAAGAGATAAAGAGATAGCTAGATCTATTCATAAGCAAATGCCCAAGATCCAACAAAGGTAGGATTAGCCCTCTATCCATCTAGCAACAGAACTCACCACATGGCAGCTGGGGAGACTGCATCACCCAGCAAGGCTCAACCAAGCCTGGGACTCAAAAGACAATCTACAAAGTTACCCCTGCATCAGAGGTGGGTTTCAGCAGGTTCTGACCAGTTCTGGCGAACCGGTAGCGGAAATTTTGAGTAGTTCTGAGAACCGGTAGTAAAAAGTCCGACTGGCTCTGCCCCCATCTATTCTCTGCCTCCCAAGTCCCAGCTGATCGGGAGGAAATGGGGATTTTGCAGTACCCTTCCCTCGGAATGGGGTGGGAATGGAGATTATACAGTATCCTTCCCATGCCAAGCCCCCAAGCCACGCCCACCAAGCCATCCCAAGCCCACCAAGCCACACCCACAGAACCGGTAGTAAAAATTTTTGAAACCCATCACTGCCCTGCATGGCCGCATGGGAGTCTGACAACCAATCAGAATACAAGCTCAAATTCAAAGCCCAACGGAGGGTATAAATATCTCTCCCTCTCCCTCTCCTTCTCCCTCTCCTTCTCCTGCTCCCTCTCCTGTTCCCTTCCTCCCTCCCTCTCTCTCTCCTCCATGTGCTTTTTTGCCCAGAACCTCAAATCACGTGGTCCTGTCCACCATTAAACCATCTTTTCAAGCAGTCTCCACATTTCCAGTGTCTTTCTCTCCACTTGGAACTGAACCCAGATGGACATTTTTTTCCAACAAAAGCCTTCCCAGTACAGCAGCCTCAACAATGATTATGGGTTTTCTGGTAAAGGAGGAAAGGAAACCTACATTTAGGCAAGACTCCGAGTCTTGGTTTCAGAATCCTGGTTTGTGGAAGGAATAAAACAATTTGTCTGATATTATGTTTTGGAAACTGTAGAGGGGGTCAACATCTCCAAAAATAATAACCTCCACCGGAAGAATGAAATGCTCTTATCTCACAGAAGAGAATATTTGTAGCTCAGGGTTCAACAGAAATGGCCTTCTCTGAGCTTGGTTCTTTTCTTGCAGAGATTGATTGATTGATTGATTGATTGATTGATTGATTGATTGATTTCCTTCCTTCCTTCCTTCCTTCCTTCCTTCCTCCTTCCTTCCTTCCTTCCTTCCTCCCTCCCTCCCTCCCTCCCTCCCTCCTTCCTTCCTTCCTTCCTCCTTCCTTCCTCCCTCCCTCCCTCCCTCCCTCCCTCCCTCCCTCCTTCCTTCCTCCCTCCCTCCCTCCCTCCCTCCCTCCCTCCCTCCCTCCTTCCTCCTTCCTTCCTTCCTTCCTCCCTTCTTTATTTATTAGATTTATATTGCCGCCTATTCGCCCATGGTGACTTAAGGCAGTTTACAGAACATATTTTTTTACCATTATCATCTAGCACTAATGATGTTACCTACAGTAGTGGTTAAACTTGTGGAAGCCTTTTGGAAAAAGTGTATTTTGGAGGTTTGATGGCTAATAACACCACTTTTTTTGGGGGGAGTTTCAAGATAATCGTATTCCACTGCTGGAACGGCCTGGGAAAAGCCCAGATCTTAACCCAATTGAAAATCTATGGAGCCAACCGACTAAAGAAACTGGTTAGTCAGAAGCGACCCAGAAATAAAACCCAGTTAATAGAAGCCATCATTCAATCTTAGTTTCACATTAGAACAGCTGCAGAACTAAAAGACTTGGTTCACTCCATGGGAAGACGTTGTAAGGCCCTAATTCATGCTAAAGGTTACTCAACTAAGGATTAACTGACATGGTGATCATTTTTGTATATCTCGTTTTTTCTATGGTGATCATTTTTGTACATCTTGTTTTTTCTACGTGTTTCACTTTCCTTCTTTATACCGTAACTGCTATTCTAATAGCAAATCCTTCATAAAAGTTATGGCATTACATTCTTTATTCAATTATCTTTCCATTGATATATAATTTTATGGTACTACTACTGCCCCCCCCCCAAAAAAGTGGTGTTATTAGCTAGTTTTAGAAAATACACTCCACCCCCCCCAAAAAGGTTTCCACAATTTTGGCCACTACTGTAATTTGGTAATCAAATCAAACTAATCAAGGAGAGAAGCAACTAGAACTAAGGAGAAATTCCCTGGCAGTTAGAAAAATTAATCAGTGGAACCACTTGCCTGTAAGGCCCAGCCTCTCCCCCTTATTCAAGAAGGTAAAAAGTCTTGAAACTTGGCCCTTCAAAAAGAACCTTTTATTGAACAGGGGTGATAGCAGGGCGAAAGAGAAAGCAGGCTCTGAGGTGCCCTGAAGCCGTGCAGTTCAGTGGTGGGTTTCAAATTTTTTTACTACCAGTTCTGTGGGTGTTACTTGGTGGGTGTGGCATGGCTTGGTGGTCCTGTCACGGGAAGGATACTGCAAAATCTCCATTCCCTCTCTACTCCAGGGGAAAGTTACTGCAAAATCTCCATTCCCTCCCTACTCCAGGGGAAGGATACTGTAAAATCTCCATTCCCTCCCTACTCCAGGGAAAGGATACTGTAAAATCTCCATTCCCTCCCAACTCCAGGGGAAGGATACTGTAAAATCTCCATTCCCTCCCCACTCCAGGGGAAGGATACTGCAAAATCTCCATTCCCTCCCTACTCCAGGGGAAGGATACTGCAAAATCTCCATTCCCTCCCTACTCCAGGGGAAGGATACTGTAAAATCTCCATTCCCTCTCCAATCCAGGGGAAGGATACTGTAAAATCTCCATTCCCTCCCTACTCCAGGGGAAGGATACTGCAAAATCTCCATTCCCTCCCTACTCCAGGGGAAGGTTACTGCAAAATCCCCATTCCCTCCCAACTCCAGGGGAAGGATACTGTAAAATCCCCATTCTCTCCCAACTCCAGGGGAAGGATACTGTAAAATCTCCATTCCCTCCCCACTCCAGGGGAAGGATGCTGTAAAATCTCCATTCCCTCCCCAATCCAGGGGAAGGATACTGCAAAATCCCCATTTCCTCCCGATCAGCTGGGACTCAGTAGGCAGAGAATAGATGGGGGCGAGGCCAGTCAGAATTTTTCCTACCGGTTCTCCGAACTACTCAAAATTTCCGCTACCGGTTCTGCAGAACTGGTCAGAACCTGCTGAAACCCACCTCTGGTGCAGTTAGAATAAAGGAATTAGAAACTCCTCCCAACAGTCTGATGTGGATTCAGCCAATCCACAGGTGTGAAGATGTTATTCTACCGGCCGCTTTGGGAAAGCGATAAGGGAACTTTCTCAGGGCTATCCTTCCGCCGCCTCTCCAGCAATGGAATCCACATGGCCCTCCCTCCCGTTACATTCCCCAAGAGGTGAGAAAACGGCAGGCTGCTTAGGCGCCAGTCTAAAAGGTATAAACCAGTAATTTTCAGGATTCAGGGTATACTGGGGAGAGAAAGTCATAAAGTATAAATGCAATAGTAAATGCAAGGGTCCCACTCTTCCCCCTTGAGAAATGGCAGATTCACGGATCTGACAGCCTCCAGAAGTTGGAAATGCTCCAATACTGGAAGTTTTTAAGAAGAGGTTGGATAACCATTGGACTGTAGGGTTTCCTGCCTAAGCTGGGGGTTGGACTAGAAGACCTCCAAGATCCTGCCCTGCCCTGCCCCATCCCCGTCCCATCCCATCCCATCCCATCCCATCCCATCCCATCCCATCCCATCCCATCCCATCCCATCCCATCCTATCCTATCCTATCCTATCCTATCCTATCCTATCCTATCCTATCTAATCTATCTGCAACAAAACAGTCAAGCTCAGAAAACACCAAGGATCCCTCAGTATTCATTCTCTCTCTTTCTCCCTCCCTCCCGCTCTCCTCTGTGAGTACTAATTACATTAAGCTTCTGTGTGGCTTGAGGTGACTTTCATTAAGCCTCACCCTAAATCCAAAGAGAAGCTGGGAAGATTGCCAACATACTCAAAATAAACCACAAGAAGCTTTCGCAGGGCAGCTGAACTCCGATGACTTCCTTTGCACAGCTTTAACAGAATAAAGGAAAGGACCTTAGTGGTCTTCTAGTCCAGCCCACTTCTCAAGCAGAAAACCCTACACCATTCCAGACAAATGACTGTGCAATCTCTTTTTAAAAGCCTCCCGTGATGAAGCACCCACAACTTCTAGAGGCAAGTTGTTCCACTGATTAATTTTTCTCGCTGTTATGAAATTTCTCCTTAGTTTTAGGTTGCTTCTCTCCTTGATTAGTTTCCATCCATTGTTTCTTGTCCTGCCCTCTGATGCTTTGGAGAATAAATTGACCCCCTCCTCTTCTTTGTGGAAGCCCCTCAAAATATTGAAAGACTATGATCATGTCACCCCTAATTCCCTCTCAATTTCAAAACGAATTTCCTTCTTAAAGCTCACAGTTTAATCTGTTCAATCTGTAGGGACGTTAAAAAGCATCAAAGTGACATTCCTCAATGGTGTCACTGGAAATTTGGTCCTCTCCCCCCTGTTACAGGTAGTTCTTGACTTATGACCACAGGTGAGCCCAAATTTATGTGGCTATGCGAGACATTTAAGTGAATTTCGCCGCATTTTATGATCTTTCTTGCCATTGTTGTTAAATGAATCACTGCAGCTTTTAGTAACACGGTTGTTAAGTGAATCTGGCTTCCCCATGGACTTGGTTTGTCAGAAGGTCGCAAATGATGGTGACATGACCCCAGGACATTGCAACTGTCATAAACAGGAGCCAGTTGCCAAAAGTATTAAAGTGAATAATGTGAATAATATAATAATGTGAATGATATAGGGTCAGCTATATGATCATTGGAGGACCCTCTTTATTCACATTATTATAAGAAAGAAATGTGCTTGTTCAGAGATTACACTGTCAGCTAAATTCCATTCTTGACAACATATATCTTTTGAGGGGCCTATCTGTCAAGGATGCAGACATCCATATGAAACAAAAACTTACTTATTAATCCAAGGCCAGCCATGAATCTATGCATCAGTGATTACAGAAGAGGAGGACGTTTAACTAAAATTATCTCATGTACTATAAATTAATGTAGGAATTTAGTAATTAAAAAGTGTCCATTATCATGTAACAAATGTATGTTAACCATATATGGAAAACTGCTGTGCCAGCAGAACCCTTTGTCTTGGATATGTATAAAAGCAGTTGTATCAGAACTCTTCCTTTGTTCAGAATTGCAGATACAAATCTGGTTCTGAAACTGCACAATAAAACTGTCTCTGGCTGACCAAGGAATGTTGTTCAGTCTTCTCTTTCTACAACAGTATAAATAGAGGCGTAGAATCAAAATCACATGAAGTATTAGTACCACTTTATAAAGCCTTTAGTAAGGCCATACCTGGAATACTACATCCAGTTTTGGTCACCACATTATAAAAAAAGATGTTGAGACTTGTTGTTGAGAAAAAGTACGGAGTAGAGCAAGTAGGATGATTAAGGGCCTGGAGACAAAAATATATGAAGAATGGTTGCAGAATTTGGGTATGGATAGTCTAGAGAAAAGAAGGACTAGTGAGTAAGGGGACGGACACAGGATAGCAATCTTCCAGTATTCAAGGGGCTGCCACAAAGAAGAGGGAGTCAATTTATTTTCCAAAGCACCAGAAGGCAAGACAAGAAACAATGGATGGAAACTAATTAGAATTAGAATTCTTTATTGGCCAAGTGTGATTGGACACACAAGGAATTTGTCTTTGGTGCATACGCTCTCAGTGTACATAGAAAGAAAAGATACATCTGTCAAGAATCATAAGGTACAACACTTAATGATAGTCATAGGGAACAAATAAGCAATCAAATCATACTAGGAAACAATTAGATAGATGGATAGATGGATGGATAGATAGATAGATAGATAGATAGATAGATAGATAGATAGAATTCTTTATTGGCCAAATATGATTGGACACACAAGGAATTTGTCTTTGGTGCATATGCTCTCAGTGTACATAGAAAGAAAAGATACATCTGTCAAGAATCATAAGGTACAACACTTAATGATAGTCATAGGGGACAAATAAGCAATCAAATCATACTAGGAAACAATTAGATAGATGGATAGATGGATGGATAGATAGATAGATAGATAGATAGATAGATAGATAGATAGATAGATAGAATTCTTTATTGGCCAAATATGATTGGACACACAAGGAATTTGTCTTTGGTGCATATGCTCTCAGTGTACATAGAAAGAAAAGATACATCTGTCAAGAATCATAAGGTACAACACTTAATGATAGTCATAGGGAACAAATAAGCAATCAAATCATACTAGGAAACAATTAGATAGATGGATAGATGGATGGATAGATAGATAGATAGATAGATAGATAGATAGATAGATAGAATTCTTTATTGGCCAAATATGATTGGACACACAAGGAATTTGTCTTTGGTGCATATGCTCTCAGTGTACATAGAAAGAAAAGATACATTCGTCAAGAATCATAAGGTACAACACTTAATGATAGTCATAGGGAACAAATAAGCAATCAAATCATACTAGGAAACAATTAGATAGATGGATAGATGGATAGATAGATAGATAGATAGATAGATAGATAGATAGATAGATAGATAGATAGATATAATTCTTTATTGGCCAAATGTGATTGGACACCCAAGGAATTTGTCTTTGGTGCGTATGCTCTCAGTGTACATAGAAAGAAAAGATACATCCGTCAAGAATCATAAGGTACAACACTTAATGATAGTCGTAGGGAACAAATAAGCAATCAGGAAACAATCAATATAATTGTAAGGATACAGCAACAAGGTTACAGTCATACAGTCATAAGTGAGAGGAGATGGGTGGTGGGAACGATGAGAAGATTAATAGTAGTGCAGACTTAGTGAATAGTTTGACAGTGTTGAGGGAATTATTTGTTTAGCAGAGTGATGGCGTTTGGGAAAAACTTGTCCTTGTGTCTAGTTGTTCTGGTGTGCAGTGCTCTATACCCTCATTTTGAGAGTAGGAGTTGAAACAGTTTATGTCCAGGATGCGAGGGGTCTGTAGATATTTTCACAGCCCTCTTTTTGACTCGTGCAGTATACAGGTCCTCCATGGAAGGCAGGTTGGTAGCCATTGTTTTTTCTGCAGTTCTAATGATCCTCTGAAGTCTCTGTCTGTCTTGTTGGGTTACAGAGCCAAACCAGACAGTTATGGAGGTGCAGATGACAGACTCAATAATTCCTCTGTAGAACTGTATCAGCAGCTCCTTGGGCAGTTTGAGCTTTCTGAGTTGGTGCAGAAAGAACATTCTTTGTTGTGCTTTTTTGATGACGTTTTTGATGTTAGGTGTCCATTTTAGGCCTTGAGATATGATAGAACCTAGAAATTTGAATCAAGGAGAGAAGCAACATGGAACTGAGGAGAAACTTCCTAACAGTGAGAATAATTAACCAGTGGAACAGCTTGCCACCAGAAGTTGTGGGTGCTCCATCACTGGAGTTTTTAAAGAAGAGACCGGACAGTCACTTGTCTGAGATGGTGAAAATTTAGAATACCTTTATTGTCACTTTGAATGTACACTAACCGGCATACATTAAAATGCAATTTTGTTGCATATAGCACTCACTATCAGGGTCTCTTGCTTGAGCAGGGGGCTAGACTAGAAGACCTCCAAGGTCCCTTCCAGCTCTATTCTGATTGATTGATTGATTGATTGAGGAATACCTGTATCTCTACACCTGGAGAAGAAGAGCCGGAGATCATGCAATTGACTTCTCCATGTAGGAAGCTGGATAAGGAATCTGGAGTAACAAAGCAGGTGTGCAGAGCAGGGATGGGTTGTAATTTTTTTTACTACCGGTTCTGTGGGCGTGGCTTATTTTGTGGGCGTGGCTTGGTGGGGGGGTAATGTGACCGGGTGGTCGTGGCCAACTTTTTTTTTTTTTTTTTACTTTTAAAAGCATTTTTTCTACACCCTTAAGAGGTTGCAGAAAAAAATGCTTTGAAAAGCCTCTGCCGATCAGGCAACTCAGCTGGGATCGTCAGAGGCTTTTCAAAGCATTTTTTTTTCAACCTTTTTGGCTGAAGAGGTTGTAGAAAAAATGCTTTTAAAAGCCTCTGACGATCCCAGCTGAGTTGCCTGATCGACAGAGGCTTTCAAAGCATTTTTAAACAACCTCTTCAGCCAAAGAGGTTGCAGATAACAATGCTTTGAAAAGCCTCTGCCGATCAGGCAACTCAGCTGGGATCGCCAGAGGCTTTTCAAAGCATTTTTTTTAACCACCTCTTCGGCTGAAGCGGTTGCAGAAAAAATGCTTTGAAAAGCCTCTGACGTTCCCAGCTGAGCCGCGGGATCATCAGAGGCTTTTATTTTCACTTTTAAAAGCATTTTTTCAGCCGAAGAGGTTGTAGAAAAAATGCTTTTAAAAGTAAAAAAAAAAAAGAAAAGAAAAGCTTCTGATGAGGTGGGCGTGGTAAGCGAGCAGTGACCGGTTCGGGGGCGTGGCCAGCCAATGTTATTACCGGTTCTCGGAACTACTACAAATTTTTACTACCGGTTCTTGCGAACCGGGAGCAACCCACCACTGGTGCAGGGGTCTTTAGAGCAGACAGCATGCATGTCTAATCAAAGATTGGGTGAAAAAGGTGCCAGAAGGTTAGGCAATTTTGATTTTGGTTAGGATCTTGACAGACTTGAACTACCTAACAAAACGAAATTCAATAGTGAGAAAAGCAAGGTTCTACATTTAGGCAAGAAAAACCAAATGCACAGGTGTAGAATAGGTGGTACCTGCCTCCTTAGTATAACTGCGAGAGGGATCTTGGAGTCCTAGTGGACAATCACTTAAATATGAGCCAGCAGTGTGCTGCAGCTACCAAAAAAAAAAAGCCAATACAATCCTAGGCTGCATAAACAGAAGGATAAAATCAAGATCACTTAAAGTGTTTTAAGTGATTTTAAGTGTTTTACCATTTTATAATGCCTTGGTAAGGCCACACCCGGAATACTGCATCTAGTTTTGGACACCACGATGAAAAAAATTTGTTGAGACTGTAGGAAGCTATCACCCACCCCTCTCCTAGAAAAATGAGATATTTTAGGAAATAATAAAAAGGCAGAATATTTCCCCTAAAAGGGAGGCAGAAACTCAGCCCCCCCCTTTTGTCAATGGGCCATTAAGGCCTGGGCCAGTCTATTCTACATAACAAAAGATCTACCTCCTTCAAGCAGAGCCATAGTAGGAATTGCCCAAAGCCCTTTCATTACATCATCACCCAGCAAGGTTCAACCAAGCCTGCGACACAGACAACCTATAAAGTTACCCCTGCATGGCCCCAGGGGAGTCTGACAACCAATCAGAATACAAGCACAAATTCAAAAGCCCAGAGAGGGTATAAAACGCAGGCACTCTCAGCATCTCTGCCCTTTTCTGCCCAGGATTTCAAGCCATGTGATCCTGTTCATCGATAAACCTTCTTTCCAAGCAACTTCCATGGATCCAATGGGTTGTTCACTTGGAACTGAACCCAGAAGGATATTCCTTCCAACAAGACTCTAGAAAGAGTACTGAGAAGAGCAACTAAAATGATTAATGGCTGGAAACTAAAACAGATGAAGAACGGTTGCAGGAACTGGGCACGGCTAGTCTAGAGAAAAGAAGGACCAGGGGAGACATGATAGCAGTCTTCCAGTATTTGAGGGGCTGCCACAGAGAGGAGGGGGTCAACCAGAGGTGGGTGTCAGCAGGTTCTGATCAGGGAGGATTTTTCATCAGGTTCGCCTGATTCGCCAGTTGCGTCCCTTTCTGGATTGGGACTCGTTACGCACGGTCACTCATGCCCTCGTCACTTCCCGCCTGGACTACTGCAACGCTCTCTACATGGGGCTCCCCTTGAGGTGCACCCGGAGGCTGCAACTGGTGCAGAGTACGGCCGCGTGGGTGGTTATGGGAGCGACATGGCGTTCCCATGTAACACCCCTCCTGCGCAAGCTGCACTGGCTCCCGGTGGTCTTCCGAGTGCGCTTCAAGGTTCTAGTTACCACCTTTAGAGCGCTCCATGGCTTAGGACCTGGTTACTTATGAGACCGCCTTCTGCCACCAGTAGCCTCCCACCGGCCAGTACGCTCCCATAGAGAGGAGCTCCTCTGGGTGCCGTAGGCCAAACAATGTCGACTGGCGGCCCCCAGGGGGAGAGCCTTCTCTGTGGGGGCACCTACTATCTGGAACGAGCTCCCCCCAGAGATACGGAGGATTCTGGATCTGCGCACCTTCCGCCGCGCTCTTAAAACCTTTTTATTCCATCAGGTTGGCCTGGCCTAATTTTTCCCTTTTTCCCTTTTAAAATACAAATTTTAATTGGTTTTAATTTATTGGGGTGTTTTAAATCTGTCTTCAGCCAAATTATTTAATTTGGTGGGGTGGGAATGGAGATTATACAGTATTCTTCCCCTGCTAAGCCCACCAAGCCATGCCCACAGAACCGGTAGTAAAAAATTTGAAACCCACCACTGGGGTCAACCTATTTTCCAAGGCACCTGAAAGCCAGACAAAGAATAATAGATGGAAACTGATCAAGGAGAGATTCAACCTGGAAATAAGGAGAAATTTTCTGACAGTGAGAACAATCAACCCATGGAAGAGAAGTTTTCCTTCAGAGGTTGTGGGAGCTTCATCACTTGAGACTTTCAAGAAGAGACTGGACTGCCATCTGTCAGAAATGGTGTAGGGTCTCCCGCTTGAGCGGGGGTTGGACTAGATGACCTATAAGGTCCCTTCCAACTTTATTAATCTGTTAAAAAAAGGTCAATTCATTTTCCAAAGCATCAGAAGGCAAGACAAGAAACGCTGGATGGAAACTGATCCAGGAGAGAAGCAACCTGGAATTAAGGAGAAATTTTCTAACAGTGAGGATAATTAACCAGTGGAACAGCTGGCCACCAGAAATTGTGGGTGCTTCATCATCGGAGTCCCAAAGGAGCTTTTTTTTTTTTCAAGAGGCAACTAGACTTTCTGGTTTTTCTTTGAAGACGTTTCACTTCTCACCCAAGAAGCTTCTTCAGCATTGTGGTGCTCTCCTCTCTGGATGAGAAATGAAATGTCTTCTTCAAAGAAAAACCAGAGAGTCCATTTGCCTCTTGAAAAAACCAGATTGACAGAAAAGCAATTTATTCCCATTAGATCTGCCAGAAATGAAGGTATTTTTTTCCCCCCCATCATTGGATCTGGATCTGGAAAGATAAAAACAGCAGCAGGAAATGTTTTCGCAGCCCTGTTAAACTATGTTTAGCGTTTTGAGTCTGAAGGGAAGAATTCCAGAGGATGGAATAAAGAACGCACGACAAAAAAATGGTTTGTATGGCAGACCTTTTTAATGTTTTAACTTGAAATGTTCTGAACCATAACTTTCTAACTGACATTTTGTGATGTCGTAAGTCGCCCAGATTGGCTTGATAGTGAGGGTGGGTGGGGGTGGGGGGTGTTCCTATAGA